>NW_024426774.1:4525736-4722903 GCF_017311325.1 Ursus maritimus | reverse complement strand
ATTGTCTGTGCCACTCAAAGCTCTTGGTGCAAACAGGAGATGCCTGAGTAAGTGTCTGAAGCAGATTCAATACTTGATGCAGAAAGGAAATTTATTGGGAGGATTCAGTGTTACTCAAAGAATCAACAGGATATCTAAACAGAGAAGCAGTCTGGGAAAATGGGCAGCAAACAGTTGAGTGTTGGCCTCCAAAAGCACGACTGAAAATGTAGCCACGTTCCTCACACTCCGCCACTTCCCACGGGGCAGAGATCCCACGGCTTTGGGGTGGATTACATCTGAGACCCACCGTTCACCAAGCCCACGTGCACGCACAAGGATGTGTTCCCCTCTACGTACTCATTCACAGAATGGGCAAATCCCCCCCGCTTACGGAGTTTTTGTAAGAATAAATAATATAGAACGACACAGCCACTGTGGAAAGGCTCGTATCTTCCGTCCAAAGCCGCTCTGTGCAAGAATGGCTCGGACGCCGTGTTGGGGGTCTGGTCACGTTCGCGTTGCTCGCTTTCTGGAAGGCAGTGCAGACACCAGGTTTTGTGCTGTGCTCTGTATACTGCTCCGGCAGGATTCTGCCTTCAGGGACCCCCACTGAAAATCAACTTGGGAAGAAAAAAAGAAAGCGGGTGATGAGCAGCAGTCCTGGCGAGTCACTGGCGGCCGGACCAACAGCGGTGCGAGGGAGCCACGGGCAGCGGCGATGAAAGCAGAGGGTCGTTTCTTTAGGTGAGGGAGGCCTCCCTTGTTCGCCTGCCCTATTTCCAAGATGCAAATGATCCCTTCTTCTTCTTTTTTTTTTTTGATTATGATATGTTAGTGACCATACAGTCCATCCTTAGTTTTTGATGCAATGTTCCATGATGCATTGCTTGCATATAACACCCAGTGCACCATGCAATACGTGCCCTCCTTAATACCCTTCACCGGCTAGCCCATCCCCCCACCAACCTCCCCTCTGAAGCCTTCAGTTTGTTTCCCGGAGTCCATAGTCTCTCATGGTTCGTCTCCCCCTTCTGTTTACCCCCTCTTCATTCTTCCCTTCCTTCTCCTACCGATCTCCCTGCTCTTCCTTATGTTCCACAAATGAGTGAAACCATATGATAATTGTCTTTCTCTGCTTGACTTATTTCGCTTAGCATAATCTCCTCCAGTCCCGTCCAATTTGCTGCAAATGTTGGGTAATCATTCTTTCTGATGGCTGAGTAATATTCCATTGTATATATGGACCACATCTTCTTTATCCATTCGTCTGTTGAAGGGCATCTCAGCTCCTTCCACAGTTTGGCTATTGTGGACAATGCTGCTATGAACGTTGGGGTGCATATGGCCCTTCTCTTCACGACGTCTGTATCTTTGGGGTAAATACCTAGTAGTGCAATTGCTGGGTCATAGGGTAGCTCTATTTTAAACTTTTTGAGGGACCTCCACACTGTTTTCCAAAGTGGCTGTACCAACTTGCATTCCCACCAACAGTGCAAGAGGGTTCCCCTTTCTCCGCATCCTCTCCAACATTTGTTGTTTCCTGCCTTGTCAATTTTTGCCATTCTAACTGGTGTAAGGTGGTATCTCAATGTGTTTTTGATTTGAGTTTCCCTGATGGCTAATGATGTTGAACATATTTTCATGTGTCTGTTAGCCATTTGCATGTCTTCTTTGGAGAATTGTCTGTTCATATCTTCTGCTCATTTTTTGATTTGATTATTTGTTTCCCATGCATTGAGTTTGAGAAGTTCTTTATAGATCTTGGATACCAGTCTTTTATCTGTACTTTCATTCACAAATATCTTCTCCCATTCCGTGGGTTGCCTCTTTGTTCTGTTGACTGTTTCCTTTGCTGTGCAGAAGCTTTTTATCTTGATGAAGTCCCACAAGTTCATTTTTGCTCTTGTTTCCCTTGCCTTTGGAGACGTGTCATGAAAGAAGTTGCTGTGGCCAGTGTCGAAGAGGTCACAGCCTATGTTCTCCTCTATGATTTTGATGAATCAAGGTCTCTCGTCCATTTGGAGTTTATCTTTGTGTCGACCCTATGGTCAACTAATCTTTGACAAAGCAGGAAAAAACATCCAGTGGAAAAAAGACAGTCTCTTCAATAAGTGGTGCTGGGAAAATTGGACAACTATATACAAATGATCCCTTCTTTAGAGGCCTTTAGACTGAGAATTTCTAGCGTGGAAACCTGGAGAGACTGCACTGTGTCCATTGTGCCTCTTTGGATGAGGCTTCCGTAAGAACTCAGTACCATCTGCCTGACTGATTGCGCGAATAGAAGGGAGTCACTTCCAAACTAGTGGTTTGGATAGACATTTCCTTTTCCTTGTCCCTCCCTCCCTCTCTCCCTTTCCTCCTCCCTTCTTTCCTTTCCTCCTCCCTCTCTCCCTCCCTCCCTCCCTTCCTTCAAAGGGAGGGACATTCCTTTCCTCCCTCCCTTCTTCCTTCCTTCCTTCCTTCCTTCCTTCCTTCCTTCCTTCCTTCCTTCCTTCTTCCCCCCTTCCCCCCTCCCTCCCTTCTACCCCCTTCCTTCCCTTCCTTCCTGATACTTTCTCCATTTTGAAACACATCTCTTATTCAGTGTTGTCGTTGCTTCAGTCACTAAGCACACCATTGTTCATGACTGAGCCTGGTCTTTTACTCTAGGAATTTTCAAAAATAAATTCCCCCAAATTTAGCAATGATGAAGAAACAAGCCTCAGCTTCCTACAGGGGTGCTCACCAATTCTGTTTCCAAATGCTCCTCCTTGTTTTCATTCTGAGGCCAGAGCAATTTTCATCTCCTTCTGAGCACTCCCTATTGAAAAGCTAAGTGTTTCAAACAGAATGGGCAAGATTCAGCGCACTGCTCCACACCGCAGCAAGTTAAGGACATACCATCTGACCATTAGCACCCCACTGGGCCTCAGAAGGACCGTTTTGCCTCGGCTGAATGTCATTTCAGCCAGTAACAATTATTTACTTCTGGAAAAAATTTGCTAAGGGACATGGAGCCAACTGGTGCTTTTGATTTCAAGGCTTGCTTGGTAATTCCTAAATTTCAGCTTGGGAAGGAAATTTGCAATTACCTCTCGAGAACATGCCATTTCCCAGGAACGGTAACGGCATTTCACTGCGAGAAGAGAGCGTGTTTTATTGTAAGATGCACCACCAGGTTCCTCATCAAGGAAATGGCTTTTCTCAGACTCAATTTACCTTGGATGGGGCAAAACTCCCAATTTTCTAAACCTCAGGCTTTTTATCATGTAAAATTTATGCTAAATTTATCATTCTCTGTTATGCAAATAAGAAACTTAAAAAAAGAACATAGTTTCCAGCCCTCCATCATGTCAACAATTCTTCCTGGCAAAAGAAAAATTATTTTTCCCCTGTAGCCTCACACCACTCTATCTATACTTCTGTTACGGTGATGATCCCAACTTCACCGTGTCCTATGGATTTGCAAGCGTATTTGAGCTTTTCTGCTGTCTGACGGCCTTTTGGAGACTGGGATCGTTTTGTATACAGCCTTACATCTAATAGATATAATTATATGTTATATGTAATCATATGTTAATTTTATGTAGTTAATAGTATTGAATGAATTAATACAACTTATTCTTAAATTATGAATTATTAATGTGTGTGTGTGCACGTGTATGTGTATGTTCTTCTTACTCCTACGAGTGCTTTTCAACTCACCCGATTAGCCCCAGATGGAAAGGGAGGCAACAGGCATGTTAAGAATCACTGGAATGAATCGACTCCTCCCTTCCCTCAGTCTTGTGTTTTACTTACATTCCTGTCATTTGACACCTATGACCGTGGTCATTTCGTATAGAACCCAGTAGATCAAATTATTTTGTTTGCTTGTTTGGTTGGTTGGTTTGATTTTGGTAGAGGAAATTGGGCATTCTTGGAAGTCTCAGAGAAGGAATAAAAAATAGTCTAAGGCAATAGATATGCTGACCTTGTAGAAATGTAGCCTAAATTATTCTGTATAGGCGAGGGATTCATCCCGACCTTTCCGCAAGTTCTGTTTGAGGGTCCCTTGAAGTAATCCCTCTGTGTTCAGGGTGCTCTCAAGGTCAGCTCTGTTCACTCTTCTAGGGTTTCTGCGATGCTGTCTGGAAGAACCACAGCGGCCTTCCCTTACCTGTGGTTTCACCTTCCGTGGTGTCTGCTCCCTACAGTCACCTGCGGTCCAGAGGCATCACCAGAAGGTCAACAGTAGCCTAAGGCTATGTTACACTGCCTGAGTCTCTCACCCCGCTCATCTCGTCACCTAGGCATTTTATCATCTCACTTTTTCACAAGAAGAAGGGTGAGTCCAGGGGCGCCTGGGTGGCTCAGTTAGTTAATTGTCAGCCTTCAGCTTAGGTCATGATCCTGGGGTCCCGGGATCAAGCCCCAAGTCAGGTTCCCTGCCCAGCGGAAAGCCTGCTTTTCCCTCTCCCTCTGCTGTTCTCCCTGCTTGTGTTCTCTTGCTCTCTCTCTCTCTGTGTCAAATAAAGTTAAAAAAAAAAAGAAAGAAGGGTGAGTCCAGTACAATAAGATATTTTGCGATAAAGATCATATTTATATAACTTTTATTACAGCATATTGCTATAACTGTTCTAGCCTATTATTAGTTATTGTTGTTAATCTATTACTGTGCCTAATTTAGAAATTAAACTTTATCATAGGTACATATGGATAGGAAAACGTGTAGTATATATAGGGTTTGGTGTACTCCCTGTTATTTCGGGGGTCCCCTGGAAGTCTTGGATCATATCACCCACAGATAAGGGAGGACAACTGTTCAGTGGATGAGAAAGCCAAGCCTGTGAGTGTCTAGCTGTATTTGTTAATTGCAGGCTTGGCTTTTTTCCTGCCAACTCCTTCCTCCCCTAGAAATGAATGGCATCTCCAATTAATACAAGAATCAATTCTTGCTATGAATTGGTCCTAATAAAGATGTGTATAAATGTGTGTGTGTGTGTATTTTCTATTTTTCTGCACAATTAAGTATTATTTACATACCATGAGGTAGTGGTTATCGTCAGAATGTTTTATATAAATTTGAGGCTATTTATTTAATGTGAGGAGGTCAAACACTAATAAAACTCAGCAGCTTTCAGATATTTTGCACAGTTCCTTCTTGATGCTGGTGTTAGATGTAAGTCTCATTCCCATCCCTATTATTATGTGCCTGTGAGCTCATCAGTTCGGATCTTTGGGTTTTACAGTCTTCACCAGCAAAGTGGGAGAAACATTCTCCGTTCTGGCATGGTGTGACAAAGAATATGAAATCAAGAGGAGAGCGCTTTGAAAACTCACAACTAGCTTATGGCTGTAAGGGCTATGATCCCACCATCGTACTGGCTGGGGATACCCAGTTTGCCTGTGGTGTGGCTTGGTTGCCTCAGAATAGGATTGTCATGAGGGAAAAAGGGGAATAAAACAGGGGTATGTATGAGACTAGCAGAAAAAGCAAGAGGAGCTGAAGAGCCTGTGGTCAAATGAGGTAACCCAACAACAGAGTAGGGCTGGCTGTGTGGATAGAGTTGGGTGTTTAGGAAAGGCCACCCAGACGGCCCATTGGCTACTAATAAATGTGAGTATTTGGTCAGCATAGAGTCCTAGTGGCTATCTGGGTGTGAATTCAGGAGGATTTTGTTGTTTGTGTGTTTTATTTTTATTTTTTTTAGACACGGATGCTATTTTCTAGATTTTCTCTGTCCGAGCCGGCTTACCTTACTGGATCATGATGAAGGTTCGACACCCGAATAAATATGAAACGTAATGGTCAACTCTTAATTGCCAGAGAAATATAAGGGGTTTTAATATTATGACTATTGCTGCACAAAAAGCTGGTCTGTTTTTACTCAAATGAAGATGTGTGATAATACGGATGGCCCCATCTTTCCCAGAAGAAGTCCTACTGTTTTTCCCGAGTCCCATGTTTTCTATCCACGGATCACTGGGAATCGGACCAGGTTTGAGATTCATCAAGAATCGGACCGATGCAAGTTTCCGCGGTGCAGAGCGCATGGGAAGACTACCCGCAACATCTGTATTTGGGAAGGGGACCCGGAGCAGCTGCTCGGTTATGCTGGGGTATTCCTTCCCAAGCAACGTCCAACCCGTGTCTGCCTCTGCGCTCTTAGGAGACCACGGGCCCTCTCATCGGCTCTTTCATTTTTCTCTGACTTCTCTGGATTTACACCTATGCACGTGACCTCACTATAATGGCCCCTTTGTTCCTACATACATCTTAGGTCACCAGCAAACTTGTCCAAGTCTATGTCTCTTCTCTTTTGCGACTCCCATTTTGCAAAATTTTCACCATGGTTGGTGGATCTCCTGTAGCAATCAGATGTGTCTGTGTTTCATTGGTGTTTCTTAGCCGAACATCTTTTCTTTAAATTTGACCGAATAGAAAAGCATATTTTCAAATATCCCATGTGTGAATGGCCATTGAGATCTTTGCAGTTCTTGTAATTGGCAAAAATAAAGCAAATCCTTAATGATCCACATGGATTGAAATGATTCTTGATGGATCTTTCTCCACCATTTTAAATGATTATTCTAGCCCCAAAGCATGCATGGTGTATATAAATATATCTGCTCCATGCTGCTCCTTCTGCATCCCATTTTCTTGAACAGACTAGTCTGTCAATAAACGACGGCACACCAGACTACACTGCAAGCAGCCGCATTTGCCGGGTTTATGGCGGAGACACACTGCTCCGTTCAAGAAACGAAGTTAAGATTTACTCATGTCACCATCAATATGTAAAGGGCTGTACTTGGGAAGATAGAGCTCAACACGGTCAGACTGTTTCTGTCTAAGGCGGAGGAAAGGCCAGTCACAAACCTTCTCAGGTTTTGGCTCCATTTAAACACAGGCCATGACTAATGGAAATTATCTCCACCTTCCCAAAGCTCCTCAAAGCACGGTGGCCCTTGATGATTTTTCTTGCAGGGCAGATTCCTAAACATTGAACTAGAAGCACATAGAAAAGATAATGATGAAATGAAATGAAGAAAATTAGGGAAAAACACAGTTTTGTGACGTTAAAGGACATTGCGAGATTATTGAAAAAAAAATAACAAATGGGAAAGGGTGAGAAATCAGTGGCTTGAAATGGGCATGGCTCATTAAAATCAGCATTGTTTTGAAGAAAATGGTGGAAAGGAATTTAAAGTAGGACTGCTAGAAGAATGGAAAAATGGCTTTCCCAACAGTGTTTTGTCAAGATGCAGGCAGGAGAACCTGTAGATACCTTGCTTCGGAACAAATCAGGGGGCCCAGAGGACATTAATTGCGGGATGCTGGGTTTCCCTCCCACACGTGGGCTGTCGTGGGTTGCTGGGCTGCTCTGGTTGCCTGACATTTGTTCATAAGAAGGTTCCTGCCACAGTGGCCTGGCATCCTCTCGCCATCCATGTGGGGGTCACAGGCTCATTTTTGTTCAGAAGAGAAAGCTCCTGTCCTGTATAGAGTGAAATGTGCAGTATTTTACTTTTTGAGAAAAGGCATCTGTGACTCTGTGATAATTTTTTAAGGAAGAAAGTCAAATACAAGTAAAATAGACCAAAAAACGTTATGTGTAATAAAGTGGATTTCACTATCTGATGCCAAAGTCAACACGACACTCAAAGTAAACAGTTCTTCACTTTTTTAGAATTAGGTCACGATGCAATATTTAAACGAATTTCTCTTCGTCTTGACAGCACCACCAGACCTTTGAACACTGCCTGTTTTGCTGTGGAAACTTACGGTGGCTAAGCTGCCTTCCGGACACCAGGCAGTGCCGGCCAAAGATAATGTTGTCACTTCTGCTCCTGCCGTCGTTATTACTATTCTGGCAAGTTCTCATGTCATGCTGTCAGGTTCTTCTAATTAACTTCCTTCGACTCTGGTTTCTCATTTTTGAGATGGGGATATTTCCAACGACGTGGGATTGGAATTCAACGAGATGGATCCAAACAGAAGCACAGATGACACTGCTCAGAAATAGGAGACACATTTTCTAAGGTGCCAAAGCAAAGGACCATGTTCATGCCATTGCCATCAACGATTACTCTCATAAAATAAGACGTCTTAACACCTCTGTTTTGAATCATCAAATGATTGGAAGTCCGGAAGAAGCGCCCATCTTCCCTTGCACTGAAGCACGTCCAGTCCGCCTGAAGTCGGTTTTCTGTGATCACAGAGAGGTGTTGCTTGGGTGTGTTTCCGTCTAGGAGTGTAATTACTTAGTCGTGGTCTCTTTTGCTACTGGCACATCTGGTTGAAACCAGTGTTGGGTTTCATGTTGTCTGGGGCCGCTAGAGAAAGAGCTGTAACTCCACGTGAGGGTGGTTGGGCTGCGGGTGTGGATGACGTGACCTGGTCATTTATCAGCTCGCGTCCTGAGGAGTCCCGAGGCAGAGCAGGTGCACTGTTTCGGGGGATAAGTTCAACGGCCTAAAACTGCCTTCGGGTCCCCGCACTCTCCAAATTTCTTCTATTCTTTTCTTGGTATGATGACTCTTAGCTGTAAATGTGTCTAGTCTTAGATCCAAAACACTGCCAAATTCGTCCAGCCATATCGTAAAGCAGGATGTGGGGTAAGCTCTCCTCAAATACCTCTTTACATCAGTGAGAAAGAGGCGGAGATGTCCCTCGGGTCCCCCCCCACCCCCCCGCCCGCGGGACTGGGTTCCTGCAGAGATGTTGGGGAACGGGATTGACAGGCTGCTCACCCCCGACGGGGTGGGGGAGGCAGCTCGCTCAGCAAGTTAGAAAGGGCGGAATGGGCTGTTGGACAGGTAACCCATTTTGATGAAAACAATATCCATCTACCTATCTATCCATGGATAGAAGAGAACATAAATCTGACCCCGCAATCCAGTGAAGAGGCTTTTTCTCTTTTTCTCTTAGTCAAGCGTGTTTAAAAAATTGGAGAGAGGGAGGGCACTTATTTCCTTAAATTATTTATAATTTATTGTTCTTTACTAGATTCTTGAGTTGTTCAGTTAACTCACTTATTTTCATTCTTTCCTTATTTTCATAATATCTATTCAAGGCTATTCATTTACATCAGATTGTGCTTTCCTTATATGCTGTGAGTTTGACTCATAATAACTCACACTACACTGTCTTTCAATTCTAAATACTTATTTCTATTTCTTCCTTAACACTTGAGTTATTCAGGATCATGTTTTAATTTTTAAATTTATAAATGTACGTGTTTTTGCTTCTTTTCTTTTTTTAAGATTTCATTTATTTACTTAGAGAGAGAGAGAGAGAGAGAGAGAGAGCACAAGCAGGGGGAAAGGCAGAGGGAGAGGGAGAGTCAATCCAGGACCCTGAGTTCGTGACCTGAGCGGAAGTCAGACACTTAACCAACTGAGCCACCCAGGCGCCCCTTGCTTATTTCTAATTTAAAAGTCTTATGGTCAGAGGGGTTTTGCTACATATATTTTTTAAACTTTGGTGAGACTTTCCATGTTATGTGTGCAAATGATAAAATATTTTCTCATGGCTTAAGTAGAACATGTGTCATATAGTTTGAAGGCATATATGTATACCCATATGCATGTGTTAGATTACATTTATAAACATGCTGTTGAAATATTTTCTTTTTCTTTCTTTTTAAAATTTTTTATTATGTTATATTAGTCACCAAACAGTACATCCTTAGTTTTTGGTGTTGTGTTCCATGATTCATTGTTTGTGTATAACACCCAGTGCTCCATGCAACACGTGCCCTCCTTAATACCCATCACTGGGCTAACCCATCCCCCTCCACCCTCCCCTGTGAAGCCCTCAGTTTGTTTCCGGGAGTCCATAGTCTCTCGTGGTTCATTCCCCCTTCTGTTTACCCCCTCTTCATTCTTCCCTTCCTTCTCCTACTGATCTTCCTGCTATTTCTTATGTTTCGTAAATGAGTGCAACCATATGATAATTGTCTTTCTCTGCTCTGTTGAAATATTTTCATCCTTGGTATTTATTTTCCCAGATCGAGCTATCTTGAGAAAAGATTATTAAAATATCCTTCTATATTGATTTTTTCTTTTATCCTTGAAATTTGCTTACGTAATTATTCCTAGCATATCTGTGGATGAACAATTATATATGATTTATAAATATGCATTTATAGGTGTATTAATCCTTATACTAGCAGTAGTTTGTTAGTATTAGAAGCATCCTAATGGCAAATACACAACCCAAGGTTGTTTAGTTCATATTTGAATGGATAAAGAAGATGTGGTATATATACAGTGGAATATTACTCAGCCGTCAAAAACCGAAATCTTGCCATTTGCAATGACGTGGATGGAACTAGAGGTTATTATGCTAAGTGAAATAAGTCAACCAGAGAAAGACAAGTATCATGAGTTCACTCATATGTGGAATTTAAGAAAGAAAACACAGGAGCATAGAAGAAGGGAGGGAAAAATAAAACAAGACATAATCAGAGAGAGGACAAACCATAAGAGACTCTTAACCATAGGGAACAAACTGAGGGTTGCTGGAGGGGAGGAGGGAGGGGGATGGGGTGACTGGGGGATGGGCATTAAGAAGGGCACGTGATGTAATGAGCACCGAGTGTTATATACAACTGATGAACCACTGAATTCTACCTCTGAAACTAATAATACACTATATGTTAATTAACTGAACTTAAATAAACACTCGTGTGTGAGTGCACACACACACACACACACACACACACAGGAAAGATTCTAATCAAAAGCCAACATCATGAGAATGCAAAATGGTGTAGCTACTTTAAAAGACAGTGTGGCAGTTTCTTAAAGAAATTAATATAATCTTACCATGCAATCAGCAGTCGTGCTCCTTGGTATTCACCCAAAGGAGTTGACAGCTTAGGTCCACGCGGAACCCTGCACACAGATGTTTAGAGCAGCTTTATTTCTAATTGCCCAAACTTGGAAGCTGCCCAGATGTCCTTCGGTAGGTGAGTAGATAAATCTTGAGTCTTTAGTGGCATTTCTCTTGTTCCCACTCGCCAGTGCCCCTCTCCCAAACACTCCCCTTCCTTATTGGGTATTTTGAGTTTGAATCCATTCAATCACAGGTCCCCTGCCCAGGATCACACCATATAATAATTCCTCCACTCTATGCCCCACTTAACGTAAAAAACGACTTGCTTTTTAGAAGAAGGCAAACTATAAATATTTAAAATTTGTTTTTAAAATACCTGTCCCATATTCCTTTTCTGCTCTGTTTCGAAGTGGGTGTGACTCATCTCACCAAGAACCCAGTCAGTATAACAAGATAAACTGAATAAAAATGAGTAAAAATGTGAACTATGTATAACAAAAGGAACACGAGTGAGGGGACATAGGATGGAGCATAAGTGTTTGCACACAGACTCGGATTTAAGCTTTCTAGCATCTAATGCCAAAATGTGGGCAGGATCTGTGATAAGCTACAGAGAACATAAGGTAAAAATGAGTTATTTGCCTCTTAAAAGCATAGTTATCTCTGATGATAAAACATAAGCAGACCTTTCTCGGCTGTTCCTGTAGGGCTGTACTACTCATCAGCAATGTCCACAACCACTTCCGTTCTCGCAGTAAGCCTGTGATGAGCTTCACAGGGCTGCCTTAAATAATACCGTTCAATTGTTCTCACTGCATGGAAAACAAAACAAACAAGAAAGGCCAGGACTTTACATCAAGAACCAGGGATGTACTGTATGGTGACTAACGTAATATAATAAAAAAAAATATTATTGTAAAAAAAGGCCAGGAGTCATAAAAGCAAACTGTGGGATATTAGGAAGGAGGCAAAGTTTCATGGCCCCCCAGGCAAGTGGCTCTATGTGTCTGGCCCTACACGTCGGTAGATTTCAGGGTACCTGAAACACAGGACACAACCCTTGCTGACAGCTCTTCTCGGGAGGAAGAATGGGACTGCTTGTTTTTCAAACAAGCCCATTAATACTGCTTCTCTCTGCCCAACTTTGTAAGGGTTTTGAATGATGCTGAGGTTAGGGTCACTCTTATGGCAGCTCTCATGCATATTTGCAGCCAAATATTAAACTCTCTTCTTTGATTCAGCATCTAGACCTTGACAAGGATTGTGTTGACTAGAGCATTAAACCATTGGGGTTATTCCTGCTCCATGCTCCTAACACACTTGGGAGAAATGATCCTTTTTCATCAATAACAATGACTCACCAAAGCCCTGATTTCTAATGAGAATGGGATAAGGGGTCATGGGTTTGATGGCCACTTTGGAGATAAATACTAGAATTTTCTTCCAGTTGGTAAGTGTAGTGGGTGGTGGGTAGTGCTATATTTCCAGAAGTCCCCAAATTATACTATATCCCCATTCCCCCACCCAAGAAATGATGCTGCCCTTTGAGAATCACTGGTTTAGTATTTAATGAATTCACTTTTTATGTAAAATATTTATTCAAAAGGTATCCACAACAATTATGTTTTAAAAACCCATCTTCTGTTTATTAAGACAAAAATTTCCTTTGGAAAATACTTTCAGGTGTGTATTTATTTTGGTTACCTTCATTTTTCTTTACTAATTGGAATCTTGATAGAATATTCTTACAAAAGTGGCTACTTTATATGCATAAAATTTCCCGGGGACTGGGGAATCAGATCGAAATAATGATAAAGTCACAAAGTCCAAGAATTTTCACCATTGAGTCAATCCAGTTAATTCTATGCACAATTTAGATTTCACATCTTCAGAAATATTACGGATTTCTTCTCTAATTAGTAAATTACCATATGTAAATTTTCTATACATTCTTTAGAATAGATTTGTGTTAAGTTTTGTATCAGTTTAAACTAATCTACTTCAAATCATTCAAGAATTGTGAATATTTATTAAGTATATTGGATCTGATCTTGGTTTTCTTCAAAAGATACTAGTTTTGGGGGCGCCTGGGTGGCTCAGTCGTTGGGCGTCTGCCTTCGGCTCAGGGCGTGATCCCGACGTTCTGGGATCGAGCCCCACGTCAGGCTCTTCTGCTATGAGCCTGCTTCTTCCTCTCCCACTCCCCCTGCTTGTATTCCCTCTCTCGCTGGCTATCTCTATCTCTGTCGAATAAATAAATAAAATCTTTACAAAAAAAAAAAAGATACTAGTTTTTTTTTAAGGCCTGCCCGATCCACTCTAATTAAGCCCCAGACATAAGTGAAACCTTTTAAAACCAAACCATTAAGCCCTTAGACTATACCACCCATCTCTCTCCATTAGCAACACACCAAATGGAATGAAATGTTTTGGAATTATTATAATTCAGTGCTTTCAGAGACTGTATTTTGCCATATTTTTTTCAAGTGTTTTTGCCCTTAAAATTCATTCATTGTATTTTTGTCATCTTCACCAGCTCCTGAAGGCCATTATCTTTCCATTAGGGAACTCTCGTTCACTTTGGTCTATGATTGGTCACCAACCTTTACAGATTCTTCTCAGTGGTGTTTTGGGCCCTACAGAAACTCCCCTCGCCATCTTCCCACACACTCGAGATTTGTAAGGACGCGTTTTGAAGGCCTGCTGCGTGCGTAAGCGCCCCCTATGGATGGAAGACGGAACCCTCCTGGTGCCCTCTGCTACCTTGAAAACAGTTTTATTCTATGTGGAATTTTTTGGTTTTGTGGTTTTTTTGTTTTTGTTTTTGTAAATTGGGTCACAGATGTTTTATTGCTGCAAAATGCTTTGAAACTTTTTCATATGTTCAGTGGGAAAAGATGCCTCTCAAAATTCATGCTGAAATAATTAAGCTTTTTAATTTCACTGTCAATTTATCAGAACAAGTGATAAATCTCTCTTTATACTGCCTGCTTTTACACACATGCCTTTTCAGTCCATTTACTTTCTCAGATTGTCTGCGAGTGCCTTCCTCACATCGCTCAGCACAGCGCAGGGAAACGCTGACACTCTACCGAAACCTTAGACAGGCCAGGTCACCCCAGGAAGGGTCAGCTCGTGCTCCCTGGAAGCGGAGGGAGCAGGGCCGTGGCTACTGCACAGCAGCATTGCACTGTGGCCACAGACCAGACTCGGTGATCCTCTTTCTGACTCGCTTCCCTCTGCGCTCAGAATTTCTAGACATGGCGGCTCGTTCCAGAGAATCTGTTGTCCTTGTGGATGTGGCTGATTCAGATACGTTTTACTATGCACATGGTATGCCAGTGACAGACATAAAGGCTTTGGCAGGATCCGGGTCCCTATCAGGGTCCCATCTCTGCCCGACTCTGTAAGATCGTGGGCAAGCCTCTTAATATGTATGACTCTCAGCTCCCTCATCTCACAAACGAGGAAATAATGCCCCAGGGTGCTCTCGGGAGACTCACCTAGGTGCAGATGCTGAGTGCCTGAATATGATGAACGTTCAACACACACCACTCCTTTCTCTTCCATGGATCTCCGAGGATGCCGTTCAGTCTGTTGACTCGGAATCTGTTGAGCCATGACGTGCTGCTGCTAATTCCAGTAGCTGTGAGCTGCTTATAAGGGTCACTACTTACACGCGTTTCTCCCAATTGGCCTTTTCGGTTGACTTGCGTTTCTGTGATCGATGGTAGCTTTCTGAAGTTTAAGGAGAAGAGGCCGATCTTGGAAACTCAGATGGTGTTGCTTTAGAAACAAACGTGTGCTTGTGGTGTTCTTAGGAAAAGGCTGGCCTATAGCTTGACATCTGTGCATGGATGGGTCTTTGTTTAAACAAACAAATAAACAAACAAACGAAGCACTCATTTTTCCTGGAAAGCATTTTGCCTGACCAATCTATTCTCTGACTCTCTCTCTTCCTTTCTTCTTCAGACCTTTTTCAAACACTGGTTCCTTCTAGGTGTGTGGCCAGCCGCTGGAGGACTTTTTCTGGAACAGGCCAGGACTAATATTTAAGCTTTTTTGGGCAGAGGTTCTTTGTTACAACTAGTCAACCCTGCTGTTGTCCCACAAAGGCAGACAGATGGTAGCGAGATGAACGATCGTGGCTGTGGTCCAGTGAGGAGGTCCCTCTCTCCAGGGGTGATTTTTGCCTTCCAGGGGCCACTGGGCAATATCTGGACACGTTTTTGATTGTCCTGCGAGAAAAGTTGCTGCTGGCATGTAGTGGCTGCGGGCCAGGGATGCCAAGCGACAGCTTCGGTGCACAGAGCCCCCTCCCCCCCCAACAAAGACTCATCGGCCCTGAAATATCAATAGCACAAAATTTTACTTATAAACACTAACATTTGAATTTCATATAATTTCTTACACACAAAAAATCAATCTTTTGATTTTTTTCAACTACTTAAAAATGTAAAATCCACTCTTGGCTTGCAGGCCGGACAGATACTAACAGCAGGCCACAGGGCAAGAAGGTGGGGGAAGCAATGGCAAATTGTGAGAAGTAAGTCCTTAAGACCCTTATTCTCAGAGCTTCTATAGGACAGGCCAGTTTCATTTCAGGTACTTTCCTGGAACGCTGCACTTTAGTTAAATTCCCCAGAAGAATTACAGATTATTTCCTTGGCCAAAACTATCAATTACAATGTGAGGGTCACGGGGTCAACCTTCCTTTCCAGATATTTTCTACTCTTTATATAGACCCAGTGTTTTGTGTTCTCTGTCCTTTAACGGTCGCTCCCGTCGTCCCCTTGTGGGAGCTGTTATCACACTGTTGGCCGGTTGGGATGACAGCTGACACAGACTGAACCCCCTGTGTTCTGATGCCTGTCTGCAGCCCATGGAGAATCACTCCACGTAGCAGGTGGGTAGTAGCTGCCTTGAGAACGTGGCAGGATCTGTCAGGGTCCCTGCGGTGGGACCTGCAGAGGACCCCCAGTCATCTCCACAGCAAAGCACATGGTGGATCCCACTCTGCTCAGTGTAAACTCAGAGAACCTGAGGCTCCAGATGCACTCATTCCTCGTCCTTGAGGCCGTAACTTCTCTGGCTCATCCTCAGTCATCCTAAAATTCCCGACGACAGTTCGTTTTTGCTGGGACAAGTGGCACAGCTGTGTTTTTGAAAGGGTTGGGGATGCCACATACACAATTCTGAGCTCTAGAATGCTCAGACGTCTTGCCGTTCCCACACGGGGCTCCCACCCAGGCCTCCCAGCCCACAGGACCCCGAGGAGTGAGGGACTGTTCTCTCTCTGCCTCTGCCTTCAGGAAACATGGCCCAGAACCGAATGGGGTCTCCCTGATGACCCTCTCCTGGCTGCAGTGACCTTGGGCACTACTTAGGGCTCCAGAAGGATTTTGCTGGGCTTTGTATGTAGAGACTCCATGAAAGGAACTCCTGCAATTACACAAACACACACAGGAAGGCAGACACACTTTTTAAACAATAAATATTCAAAAGATCATCTGTAAGTCAGCTGTTGGGATGTGGAACCTGTTTCTCCGCAGAATGATTCCACACCTGGTCGGTAGACTCTTGGATTGTCTTCTGGAAGCCCAGCTAACCAGAGTGTGCCTCCGTCTCCTGGAGAAACTCCCACGCACGGCGGTGTTTTCGTAAAGACGCACTACGTGCAGACGCAAGAGTTAATTTACGTTTGTGTTGCTGTGGGAACCCTTCCTCATGCAGGTGCACCTCACTTTCTGCAAGTTCACATGACTCCACTTTGCTCTCACGAGAGGCCCGCATTAGTGCCTGTTGTCACTGAGGGAAAGAAATCCGAAGAGGATTTTTGCTTTTATGAGAAACGCACTTACCGTACTAATGTAGTTCTTCCTTAAAAACACAGTGGGTGTATTGTGAACTTTGGGGGATCCCCCTAGATGTAAGCCATTGGGGCTTACCAAAGTTTTCACAGGAATAGTTTACTTTTGGAGATTGGGGGACGCCTGCCTACTGCTTCCAGGGTGGAAGAAGTCTGAGTTTCTCAGAGTGGCCTGCGCTGCTTGCCGGGGTCTCAGATCCTGTCTCCAGCTGCTCACTCCTGGCCACCTCCAAGCTGAATTCCAGGGGAGACAGCCCACGTTTAATCCCAGCTGAGTGATTTGAGTATGGTCTTTGGCTTCTCCGTAATGGTATCTACTTCTTAGGGTTACTGTGCAGATGACCTGTGTAAGTAGCTACGATGGCCCATCGTAAGTACTCAATAGATAAGAGCTGTTGTCATTTTTAAATACATGATTACTTCAATCTAGCAAGTAGCACCACTAGACTTCCTCCCCCCACCTGTATATTCTTTCATATCAACTCAAGAGCTCATTAAAAAAATCCTTTCTACTTTCCTGGAGCAGATCGTGCGGTACAGAGAGGCTGAGTGACTTGTGTGCGATCACGCAGCCAGCAAGAGATGATGTTTCCATTTAAAGCCACGTCTGTCTTTCTCCAAGAGTAGAAATATGCTTTCTTCTGTATTTCCAGTCCCCATTCCTACTTCTCTCCAGTGGGAACCTGAGATATGGACCATGAGAAAATTCTGCACTAGAATTCTTCTAGAATGCCAGCTGCAATACCAGCTGTGGCACTGCATTGGCTTTCTGTGGCTGTGGAACAAACTGCCACATGCTTAGTGGCTTCAGGTGGCATGCTCAGGGTCTCCCAAGGCTGTGATCAAGGAGTCGGCCAGGGCTGCGTTCTCCTCTGCACACCCCACTGGGAACGGTCCTCCTGCTCACGTGGTTGTTGACGGTGCTTCGTTCCTCACCGTTATGAGGCTGAGAGCTTCGGTGTGTTTTTGCTGGCTGTTGGTTAGAGGCTACTCTCAGCATTTTGAAGACGCCTGCGGGTCCTAGAGACCCCTCATAGCTCCCTTCCCTGTGGGCATCCAGAACATCTCCTCGCATCATCAAGACAGCCAAGAAGCTTTGGGGAGAGTCTGCTAGGGAGACAGCAGTGTCAGGCCAGCACGCTTCCATTGCAACCATGCTATTCTAAGCCTATTTACTGGGGGGAGTAGTGGAGGTAAGATCGGACACTGATGCCTAGCCGAGGACACCCATGGTTGGACCCCCCACAGGTGCGTTGTAGAAGCAAAACCATGTTTATTCCCCGATTCTCACCTACACAGCCCTTCATTGTCTCCCATGTGGACTCTCTGAGTCAGCTGCCCTGGAAAGTAAGTTCTCTCTCCATGGATCCAGCTTGGACTCTGGGAAGTGTTCACTCCTGAATTAATTTCTAGGACATAGAATTCTGGGAACCATTTTAGAAAAGCCAGGAGAATCTATCCTGTCTCTTCTGGGGGAGAATCTCAGGCTTCTTGTCTCCCGCTCTGGGACTGTGCCTTTCTGTGCACAGCCCCCTCGCCCCTCCCGCCCCGTGCCTGCACCTGCCCTCTGGCACCTCGGCTGCGGTTCTGCTTCTCCCAGCCCTGCTCCGGGCCATTGTCCTCGCTCCTGTGCGAACATGCCCACTGCCATCACCCTTGCAGGTGGGCCTCGCACACGGGTCAGCACACTTCTCTCTCTTCTGATGCTCTTAGGATTCTACCTGACTTCCCAGGGTTGCCGGTAGCCATCACTGGCCCACGGGTAATCCTATCAGGGAAGATATTTTCATGTTAATGTGGCCTCCTGGAGATAGGATGTCCCCTCTGAGATGTGGCCCCGCCTAGCTGGGCTCCTCAGTAATCTAGCAGGAGAAGCAATTCTGGGTAGACATGGGCCTCGCAGCATCTTCGGTCATAGGACAAGATTGAGAGGAGCCCTCCCACAGGCTTCCTGTTTCTTTCTCTGCGGCATTTGAACCGAAAAGTTGCTGACAAAGCCTCCGACTCCCGTGGGCATGGCAATAGGAGCGTCTCCCAGCTCGGGATGGCGTAGCAGAACTCCTGCGTCTGGACGAGAGGTTGCTACTAGAGTGTGAATGAAGTTATGCTTCATTCTGCCTTTCTCTAACGCTTCAGAAAACCCCCTTGAGATTTCTGACAGCTATTTCTACTACATTCTCTTGCTCATTTGCTCATTCACTCAACAAAAATAATTGAGTACCCACGACACACAAGGTACCGTGCACGCAAGGTAATAAGAAAAGCTATTCTTCCTCTAATGAAGAATTTTACTTTATTTTTAGTTTCTTTTAGTGAATTACATAGAAAATTTTGCAGCTCCTTAATAAAATGTGTGTGGTTTTTCTAAAAGAAATATATGGGAATTGTTATGGGCGCCGAGGAAAGGGAGCAACCAGCTCTGGCTCCTTGATGGCGGAAGGCTTCAGAGAGGAGGCCATTCTCTGCTGGGCTTTCTCAGATGAAGAGGGCCTCCTGGCTCTGCTAGGAACGTTCTTTTAATTTCCCAGAGACAAGGGAAATTATCAGAGTATTCCTCAGATGGAAAACTGTCACTGGATGTGGAATGGAAAGACCTAGCCTCGTGCTGGGTTCTGCCACTTCCTCGCTGAAACCGTGAGCTGGGCCTTCTGAGTCTCAGTATCTTCACCTAGAGTGCGGACGATACAATCAGCCCATTTCCCATCAACAACACTGGTCCTTGGGGCGCCTGGGTGGCACAGCGGTTAAGCGTCTGCCTTCGGCTCAGGGCGTGATCCCAGCGTTCTGGGATCGAGCCCCACATCAGGCTCCTCCGCTAGGAGCCTGCTTCTTCCTCTCCCACTCCCCCTGCTTGTGTTCCCTCTCTCGCTGGCTGTCTCTATCTCTGTCAAATAAATAAAAAAAAAATCTTTAAAAAAAAAAACACAACACTGATCCTTGCTAAGTCAATAAAAATGGAAACTGATTATAAAGTTATTTGAACGGGGGCTCACAGAACCTGTGAGTGGCCTGAGGCTCAGCCTCAGAAGCAAGAGAAGCACCAGAGGAGTTTTCAAGGACCAGGAAGTGAAAGCGGCCGTGATACCCAGCCCTCTGCCCTGGGGCCGTGTCAGGCCTGACTCCAGTGTCTCCTTCCATTTTTGCGTCACTTTCTCCATATTGGAATTCCCAGGTGCTGGTGACTGGTTGCGCTCTAGATTTCTGAACTTCCACCACCAGAGAAAGGTGCTGGAGCTGTTCTCCTGCCAAGAACAATCAGGATGCAAATAGAACAGGGGATCCCAGAGGCCCCACATGACAGAGCTGGTGCCCACAGAGTACGGTGCTGGCCATATGGGACAGCAAAATTGAGATGATTTCATGGAACGGGTAATTTGATACAATGTAGGGGTCTTTGGATGTCCCACCTGTCTTTGTTTTGAATACAACTACGTGACAATAGATTTCACTAATCCAATTTGGTCGATGCAGGCTGAAGAAGATCTCTGTTGTAATCAGCTCCATTCAGTACTTGGCCAGACCCTACCTTCTGGGTGCACGCTGCCGTGCTGGGCTTCGAGGCCACATACACCTCCTAGTTTCACACTACGAAGCCGAACTTGCTTATTCATTTTCTACCAGGAATTGTGAATGCCAAGCAGCTGTTGAAAAACAACATTTTGATGAGAGGTATAAATGATGCAGAAACATATGGATAAATTTTTCTTTAAAATAAACACAGGCATTAAATCAAAGGGGAAGTTTGATTGACAGAACTTATTCTGTTGGAAAAGATTCAAGTGCTCGTGGACTACAGGAGAGCCACACTCCCCACTGTTCTGCCGGGTGTGGCCGGGACTGCAGGTCGCCCGGCAAGGCCCCTTCGTCCCGCCGTCCATCAGGTGGACTTGTAGCCTGTGCGTGACTGGCAGCTCTACCGAACTGCCCGGCGTGTCTCAGGGCTGGCATCATGGCGACTAAGTTCTCCCCCATGTCTGAACAGAAGTGACGTGCACCATCTCTGCGTCTAGCCTTCATGGAAGTGCCTTTCCCATGCTCTCTTCCTCTTCCTCCAAACTGAACCCAGATATGGTGGTGATCTAGCTTCAACCATGACAACACCCCAGGGAAGGGGTCAGAAACTTTTTTGGTAAGGGATCACAGAGTAAATATTTAAAATCTTGTGGGTGGTACAGCCTCTAAGGCTACTATTCCGTTCTGCCTTTGCCACACCCAAGCAGTCCTACACAATGCCTATCAAACGGCTGTGTTCCAATAAAACCTTATTTATAAAAATAGATGGCGGACCTGGAATGCTGACTCCCATACTAGGGAATAGGGAGCAGAGGATGGAGAAGAAAAGCTTTGGAAAGCATCGGATTCTATGAAGGACCCTGAAGGACAAGTCTCCCCTAACACCTTGTCTTGCTAGTATCAGGACAGAAACTGCTCTACTGTGTAAGCTCTAGGTTTCAAAGAATCTTTGTTACAGAAGCCTATCTTTACTCTAATACATTGAATAAATAGAAAACCAAAAAGCAAAATAGAAATAAGGTAGAATACCCTCTCAGGAGAGCTTTGTGATCAACTCAATTAATAAAACGTGTGCAACAGAATCTCTGAGACAGAACCATATGTACGCTTGTTAGTACCCTTTATAATATCTAGAATGAGCTGTGAGCAAAGTGTTTAAATTATCTCTTATAATTTATTATATATATTATCTTCAAAACTATTGGTAGAATAGCTGATGTTCCAAGCTGCATTCATCAAAACATGCTTGGAGAAAAAGAATATCTTGGACCATGTGTGGGCAGTATAGATGAGTAATTCTGTTGCCCATGTTATGGGAAATACATACAAATTATCGAGTACCTAGAAGGTGGATTACAGGTACGCCACGCGAAGTTTGGAGGAATTGAGAATGTTTAGTCTGGACAAGAAAATACACCAGCTCCATCTGCCATTAGCTGAAAGGAAACAAGGAAGAAAAATTTACTTTGAGTAGCCCTGGCCGGTAGAACAAAGTAGAAATTTCAACGGAGAAATAGATTTTGCTCCTTGAAACAATGGTTGAGTTAAAAGGTAGTCCACATTCTCTGATGTGTAAGAATGCGGTCTTCCTTTGCTTTCGTAACAGAATTCAGTTTTGATTTCAGCTCCTTCCCCCACTCCAGTGAGTGGTGGAAACTTATTCTTGGTTAACTCATTGTCATCCCTGCCACAAGGTGTATCTAAGATTAGTGCAGCCTTCACCTATTTCTAAGGTGCTGGGCACGTGCGGATGGGGTTCTCTGACCTGCGTGTCATTGCATCCCCACTGACCCATTTTCGTGCCCCATCCCCATCTGCTATGTGGTGACTTGTCCACTGGGGGCGCTGCTCTGTGTCCTCTTTCCTTTCCATGGCCAGCTGTCCCAGGCCTTTCAACTCACTGTGTCTGCTCAGACTGCTCTAGAGCCAGGGAAAATATTATAGTTCATTGGCTACAAAGGCCCTATTTAATAATTCAGAATATCTTATTGTACTATGATATCCCCGAGCTGCAGCGTTGGGTAGATCGCCTTGCAAGGTACTGAGTCACTCATCATTGGAAGTGATCCAAGTTCATGGACCATTTGTCTGGTAGGTTGTCGAAAATTTCAAGCACTACGTCAGAGGCTAGTTCAGTGGGAGGTGATATCAGATCAGTGGTTTTTGAACCAGGTCACACAGGATAATAACCTCTGGTATTTGTTAAAACATTCACTGATTTTCTTACTCTATTCTGAGATATACTGAATTAAAGTCTTTGGGTGTGTGAAGGATGGTTGGTATTTTGAATGAACTTGACAAGTGATTTTTATCCAGCCATCTTATTTTAAATACACCGACATTCCCCCTTGATCCTGAGAGAGTCAGAAAACGACTGGTATTCTAACTGACATCAGCAAAGGCTTACCAAATCAGACACACCACACTCTTCCTGAAAGCACTGTAACATACAACCAGGAAAGACTCCTTTTGTTTATGTTGTTAATAGCAGATGTTGCAAAGCGACATCACACACGCCTGCTTAATATTATCAAAACAATTATTCATGTATTCATCTCGGCTCAGTGTACCGGTTGCAAGCTGGCACACAGATCCTGCAGACATGGCCTTCACGATTGCATAAACAGAAACCCGTGTCATGTGCAATAAATCATCCCCAGCCTGCGTCATCGTGCCTCCTGCCACAGTGATGCTGACCGGAAGATAAGGCGAGCCTAACTTTGATGCTCTCTGGGGACAAGTGGGGTTCTCATCATCTGGGAGCCAGTGATACTGAAGTCTGACCCTATTACATTTCCCAGGATGCGTGGAGTGGAGGCCGTCTTACCTTCTGCTGAGGGACAACGGCCAATGTGAAGGATGGCAAAGACCACAGTGAGATGCTTCCCTTGGAATTGTTTTCACTCCATCAAACAGTGAAGCTGGAACATATGACAATATGACATAATGTTCAAGTGTAATGATATTGTTATTCATTTTCTAAAGTTCAACAACAACAAAAAAGAAAATGTCATCAGAAATGGCCCTTGTTCTGTATTTGATTTTTTAAAAGCCTTGTTAAGAAGTAAATAATTTAGGGGTGCCCGGGTGGCTCAGTCAGTTGAGTGTCAGACTCTTGATTTCGGCGCAGGTCATGATCTCCAGGTCATGGGATCAAGCCCTGTGTCAGTTTGATTCCATGCACAGCGTGGAGATTTGGGATTCTCTCCGTTTGTCCTTCCCCCACTCACGCGTGTGTGCTTTCTCTCTCAAAAAAACCAAAAAACAAAAAACAGGTTAATTAAGAGACTATTTGGGATAAGAGCTTGGATCTGCAGTCCCCTAATGTCCGCTTAGTTGAGGGGCCCTAGGGCTACACTTATACTTTCTGTGCCTCAGTTTTGTCAGTGTAGGAAGATGGCAATAGTGCTGGCCTCAAAAGGCTATCGAAAGGATTAAATGAATTAAAATGTAATGTCTTTAGGGAACTTAGTAAACCCTATATTCTTACCTTTTGTTCAGCAAATATTTACTAAGTGATCGTTGGGCCAGGGAAAGAGAGAGTTAACATTGAAGAAAACACATCACTGCCTTTCCTCTAAGAAAGGAATTAGTCTACAAGGTAGACTCCAGTGTGGGCCAATGGATGAGTCACAGTGCTGAGGAAAAGCCACCCACGGATTCTGCCAGGGGTGACGGGAGATGCGTGGCATGGGACAGCTGAGCATCTCAGGCGTCCCACACAGCTTCCATCTTGTGACTTCTTACAACCTTGTAGGAGATGGCATCTCCTTTCATGAGACAAGGAAGGAAGGAAGGGAAGGAGGGAAGGAGGGAGGGAGGAAGGAAGGAGGGAAGGAAGGAAGGAGAGAGGGAGGGAGAGAAGAAGGAAGGAGGGAGGGAGAAGCAAGCTTATTATTAACTGAAACAGAGCAAACACGTGACGAGAACGAAGCTCAATAAGGACAGGGCATCCACAGGTAAATACTGATAATACTTCATCAGATCATCATTCTAGACCTTGCCTCTCCCTTTCTCCTTCTCTGGATGATATATATAGCTCTTTCTGGATGTACACACTGCAGCTGGCTGGTATGGGTATCATGTATGTGTAAATATTCATCTCCGTATATATCGATATATGTGTACCTTTACCTCTTCTCTCTAGCTGCCTGTCTACCAAGAGACAGAACAGCCGTAGGAATACTATACCTACAATGCATGGTATTTCTAATCAAACATATTCAGTTAAATTTAACTTGAAACTGGCAAAAGACAAAATAATTAAAGGAAAATAAATGTAAATATTTAAAATTAACGTTTTTTTTTCACAAGAGATATATTTCTAAAAGAACATTCCAATGTTAAGAAAAGTTTGTAGGAAACATGAAGAAGATGAAGTTATGAATGATTATTTTTATCTGCATGCTTCATTATTTTTCTACTTCTACTGATTTCCTACTATAAAAAACTTGAAAACTTAACATACTTTGTCTTCTCGCCTGCCCTCAGAGAGTCAGAGTTTGAGATCATTTCTGGACAAATTGAATTTGAACTTGCTGTGAAATTTCTCAAAGGAGATGGAAAGCAGGCCGTTGGATAATTCTGAAATTTGGGTTTTTGAGAAGCCCGTGAAAAGGAAGAGACGACCACAGAAAAAGGAGGCCCCAAAGAACTGGAGTTTATAAAACTCAGTGGTTCTTTCTTAAAAAAAAACAAGTAATGTCAACAAGTCCAAGAAGAAAATAAATGGATTTGGCAACGTGAAGCTGCGAAGCCTTGACCCCTGGAGAGCAGTGTAGACCTGTGTCAGTGGGGAAGGAAGCCGTGGCCCCTGTGGAGAGCCCTGCAGACCCGTGTCAATGGGGCAGGGAGCACTGCAGTGGGCTGAGGAGTGAATGGAAGGGAAAGAGTATTGCCAGCCAATGTAGATGAATCTTCCATGAAGGGGCTACACGTGATGAAAAAATATAAACCCATTACAAATGGAGATCCAGAGGAATGTTTAATAATATGGGAAAAGTTTATGATAGGTTGCTAAATTGTAGACACCATTTAGAGAATAAAATATAATCCCCACACTGATCTCTAACTATGAGATGTAGGCTCTTCAACTGGTGTTTCATCATCTTTTTTGGAAAAAACATTATCTCCTCTAATTTGTGAAGAATTTAAAAACACGTCTGTAACAAGGAAGGCCTGTGTGGACTGAGGGCCCTTCAGTGCCTCTACAAAGTAACCCCAGAGTAGGCTGGGCAAGTAGCTCCTGTACAGTCACTGTGAAGAACACGCACTGTCCGCACAAAGACTAGATCTACAGCAAGGCAGGACAGGTGCCACTCAGCGAGTGACACTGGATGGGCCACATCAGGATTTGTTATCCAAGTAAGACCAGTTGTGACAGTGAACAGAGGGCTGTCCTCGCTGGGCCTCTGCACAGGCGGAAACCAGGAGACTCTTGGGAGCTAGCCAGGACGCGTGGTCCTCGACATGAAGCATGCAGAATGGAAATCCCCATCTATACCGCCCACAGTGTTCCCAGGGCTTGAAGTCTCCGCAGAGAACGACCCCTCGGGTTTAAAGTTTTGAAGGTTCATTTGAAAAGAAAATATGAGAGAGGCATCTCTGAAAAATGTTAATTGCAATGAAAAACAATCAAATTAGCCAAACTCTGTGGAGGTTTTTGAGGAATGGGACATTGTTCTAATTATGGAGGGCTAGTCCACCCTAATGAATGAAACTAAACCAGTCATGGCTGAGTAACCTAAAGAACTTCACTTCTTACTCATCTTATTAGTTTCCTGGGATTTCCCTAACAAAGTACCATAAACTGTGCGGCTTAAAACAACAGAAAGTTATTCTCTAACAATTATGGAGGCTGGAAATCCAAAGTTAAGGGGTCATTAGGTCTACAAGAGAATCTGTTTCATGCTTTTCTCTTAGCTTCCAGTGTTGCCGGCAAACTTTGGGGTTCCTTGACTTGCAGACATGTCTCTCTGTCTCTGCTTCCATCATCACATGGCTTTCTTCTTCTTGTGGGTCTGTGTCTCTTCTCTAAGAAGGATGCCAGCCATATTGGATTAGAGCCCACCCAAGTGACCCCATCTCAACTTGATTACAACTGCAAAGACCCTGCTTCCAAATAAGGTCACATTCACAAGCATGACAATTCGGAGCTCCACCATATCTTTTGAGGGGACACAATTTAACCCACAATAGCAGCTCAGATCCAAAGTGTCAAATGACCCTGAACGATCAAGAAAGATGGCACCAGAAGCCCAGTGATGCAGATTCAGAAGTGGAAGGGAGAGGAGCAGAGAGAGGGAGGGTGAGCAATGCCTTGAGGGGCTTTAATCTGGAGGGAAGGCAGCTGGAAGGGGGTGAGGGGTGTTCTTAAAGAAGATTTAGGGGCGCCTGAGTGGTGCAGTCATTAAGCGTCTGCCTTCGGCTCAGGGCGTGATCCCGGTGTTCTGGGATCGATCGCCCCACGTCAGGCTCCTCCGCTGGGAGCCTGCTTCTTCCTCTCCCACTCCCCCTGCTTGTGTTCTCCCTCTCGCTGGCTGTCTCTCTCTCTCTGTCAAATAAGTTAAAAAAGAAAAAGATTTAAATATGCATGACAGCCAAGGGGAAGAATCCAGTTGAGAGGTAAGAAGAGGAAAAACTATAGTAGAAACATCAAATTGGGCCGACAGGCATAAAATCTAAACCATTGGTATAGGGATCCGTTTCAGCAGGAGGGTCAACCTGTCTCCTAAGAAGAAGAACAGAATAGGGGTCGATACCAATATGTATGCATTGCAGTTTTTCAAAAATTAGAAATGTCAGAGAGTTTTGGATAGCTTGCATTTTCTCTTGCAAGTGGGAGAGTGGTTCACTGGCCCAGGGCTGTGGTGAGGGGGGCATGGGGAGTGGGTGCTGGGGGAGGGAAGACACCTGCGAGGTAGGAGAGAGACTGCCCAAGGTGGATGTGAGGGAGTGCGTGACCAGAGAAATAGGGTCGTTGATGGCCGGTGTGAGGTGGTTGGTGAGACCAGAGCTTAGGACTCATAGGTGGTGGACCTGGGAGCCAAAGGCTTGAAAGGAAAAAATTAAGAAATACATTATAAAAAACAAGTGAACAGATAATGCTTGGCATGCGAGTCCAGAGGGCTGGGCTCTAGGCAGGTGTACAGTGAGGAAGTTGGATCATTCACCTGGCTATTCTCACCTGGAACAGCCAGGTGCTCAGGCCAGTGACAGTAACACAGCTGTGCTGCTCGACTGGTGCTCCTCGCTGTCCACGTGACGGTTTCCTCCCCAGCTAACCGTCAGCTCCTCAAACGTAAGAAACATGACCTATCATTTATTTGGCCATGCTAAGAACTATACTTTGTGAGATATATATTTATAGTTCATATTTATATTTATATTTATTTATCTCCGTACATGTTGCTAGATGGATTTTTGGACTCTATTTACATATGTGTAAATATATGTGTAGATTACATAAAAATGTAAAATACATTTTATATTAAATCAATGGAAATGTGTCTTGCTTAATTATTTTTGCATCGTACCAAAGTTATATAAGTAGATTCCTTTCTAGAGACATGGAAGTGCCCTCTGAGAATTTTGCCTTTGAGGTTTTTAATATACCATATTTCTGACAGCTTGTAGCCAATCAATCAAAATTAATTGGATATTTTTTCTTATTAGTGCTAATACTCTAATTTTTGCCTGGTGTCTTGGCAGTCACGTTCAATATTCATATGTCCAAATAAACACGAGTCTTCAATTTTGAATATATAGTGAAAGTCCTTAATGTACAGGCTTTAAAAGTGACATAATAGCTGAAAACATCTCTATGAAAAATAGAATAATCAACAGTGTTTTATTACTCGCAATAAACTTACGCGAATGTTTTTGTTAAATACACACACACACAAATCCCTTCATAGTATTAGTAATAATCCTTTAATTTGTCCATTTCTTCTCATTTAAATTTCAGTGTGTAGAGTTTCCTCCCACAGTTACCCCTTAAAGGGTGAGGACGCAGCATTACTCCCCACGTCCCCATCACTCAGCCCGGCTCCTGAGGCCTGATGGCCTCTCTTGTAGTTTAAGTTTCATTCTGACAAGGCTAAGCTGAGCTTACCTTTGCGTTAAGAACAAAAAGCTAACTTGCTATGAAAATTAGTAACGTCAGGCAGGGAAATGTTCGTCGTAGCGTACAGAGCAGACTGTTCTCGAATACTTGGGAGGCCGCTACCGGGCCACCAATACCGATCCTCTAATTGCGAACCATTCATTACGATTCATTACAGGGAGGCCCGGAGGACTCTTCCCAGACTCCACTCGCCAGAGGCCACAAGGCGTGGAGTTGACAGAAAAGGAACACACGCCGCGGCCCTCCACTCGCCAGAGGCCACAAGGCGTGGAGTTGACAGAAAAGGCACACGCCGCGGCCCGCACCGCCACCACCACACACACAGAAACACCAGTGTCCCACAAGTTTTCTTCCTTCCCGTTCCTTCCCTGTCCGTTCTTCTCCCTCCACATTTTTTTCTGAGTCGGCGAGGTATGTCTGTATTTTTGCAGTTCTCAAGAACCAAGCTGCCCCGACAGGGATGCTTTCTCTCCTCTGCTTTTTTGTTTCCCCAAAGCATCTAGAACAGTGCTAACATGTTTTATCTGATTGTAATCTCTTTGAGCATTACAGCGTATTTTCATTCCTTTAAATCGTGGTGTGTTTTCGGTCTCTAGGGATTCCTCTTGAGCCGAAATCCACTGTGGGAGAGAATCCGCGTGTGGATTCGTGTGCTGTACCCCCGGAAAAACAGCATTCACGGGCTCCGTGGGGGGAACGCTGACAGTAAGAGGGAACAGAGTTGCTGGGATTATTAGTCACTCCGTCTTCACAAAGCAGCCTCTCCAAGACCTTTCTCCCCAGGCGTCCCACGAAAGGAGTCCAAGGACAGTCCTGACAGGGAGAGCAGTGCCACCAAGAGGAGGGATGGCACGTGTCCTGGAAAGGACAGCTCGCTCCTCCTGGGTGTCCCCTCTGCTGTCCACACTCGGGCCCAACACCCTTTTCCTCAGCACCAGATGTGCAGTGGGGTCCCGGGGCTGTGCCGGCCGTGAGCAACACACGTCTCCCATGGCTCTCATTTCAAGGTGGTGACGCTGAGGCCTGGGATTTCGGGACTTGTCCAACATCACCCAGCAGAGGGCAGGTCCGGATGAGCGCCTGTTGTCCGGGCACTTACTCCCGCATTCCCTCGGATGTGCGAGATTCTCTGTGCACAGCCGGTTGCAAAGAGCGTGAGAAAGATTGTGAAGATTTTCCTAGATGACCTCGATTTGGCAATTGCGTTTTCTCATCCGTCAAACCTAATGATCCAAAGAGCCAGTAACTAAGCATGTTTTGTTCTTTTTGTTTGGAAACTTGTGCAATGGAATTTATGTTGCTACTTACTCAAGGAGAAGCGTTTACCCTGACACCTGTTGGCTGGAAAGCGTAGAGAAGATTCCAGCATCACTCCACCGAAGTGCAACCCTAAAGATGAGGTCCAGCCACAGTGCTTGGGAGCTGCTGCGGTCTGAGGGAGAGATGGGTCTGACCGAGGGGTGGCCCTGGCTTCAGTACCCGCCCCCTCCGTCACCCGTGAAGGTCGCTTAGTCTCACTGAGCCGCGGCTTCCTCATCTGTAAGAAGGGGAAGGTCTGCCTCAGGGACTTGTCTTGAAGCTCAGATGGAAGGAGGCCGCGAAAGTGTTCGGCAAATCACGGCACACACTCGAGACCCAGGGAGCCCTGGGATTCTGGAAACGTGAGGAGGCCGGCCTCCTCGTGATCATCGGGACCCTCATCCCAGTGGCTGTGGTTTCCTCAACTTTGTGCAGCAGTGACTTTACACCTCATTTCAATCCATTCTCAGGGTGACCTTCCAGAAGAGGGATCATCACCTCCCTTTTACAGCTGTGGGGACTGAGCTCAGAGAGGGTCCCTAAACGCTGGGGGTTTCTAGTGCAGGTCCGCCCCAGCCCTACCCCCAACTCGGTGCATTCAGAGTGAATCTCGCTGGTTCCCCCTCCCCGATCACTGTCCCCACAAGCAGGCAGACAATGCCGCGGCCCATCCCATTTGGCCTGCGCTGGGGCCTGCTTGCGCAGATTTCAGCCAGTCCGTGGGAACCGGGCCAGCCTGGCAGGGGAGAACATTCTGTGCTAGCTGACCCGCTGTCCCCAGGGCCACTAGTCACTGGATCAGTGCCCGAAGCAGAGCCTGTGGTAATGCTCACCAGCAGAGCCTGAGGTCAGGCTGACGGGATAAAGTGCGCCGGGCCTGGCAACTCTCTCCAGCGTCCTGGGGAAGCCAGGCTGCGGGCGACAGAAGAGTGTGAGAGCAAAGGGGGAGCAGAGACTGTCCACCCAAGTTGGCGAGGGGCCTTTCCTCTCTTGCTCCCTCCTCACCACGGGCACCGGAAGCCTGAACTCACGGACCATAAGTCCCAGACCCTTAGCCCAGGCCTGGCCCTGCTCTCTGGGACCTTTTCTTCAAGGCCCCAAGAGGCACAGTACCATTCCCAAAGCTCCGCATGCCCACTCCGGTCTTTCTGCTCCCCAAGCGTCTGTGGAGGAGGCCGGAGGGACGGTTACACCATTTCCCGCAAAGAAAGCAGGACATAACTGTCTACGGAGCTGGGGCTTCGGGTAGGATTGGCCTGGGGGATACCCAGGAGCTTTGATTCCTAGCTACTGGGTTGGGCGAGTTCCGCCAGCTCCTTCCTCCCCGTAAAGCGGAGAAGGTACCATCTGCCCCGGGGGCTTTCCGGGGAAAGGTGTCCAAAGACGGCAGCTGTGCACTTGAGCTGTGCTCGGCTCCCTGCCCCCCACTCACCAGAGGAAAACGAGGCCCCTAGAAATGAATGTCCCGAAGAAATGTGCACGGTCCTGGAAGGCGGCAGACCTGGGGCCACTCCGGGCACTCAGGTTGGGTCTAGGCCTCTTCCTGCAGGCCCTCGTTTCCATCATGGCTTCTTCTAGGACTTCCAGAATTAGAGCTGGTGAAGAGGGAGCATATAATGGGTACCTCGGATCCATCAACTTGCCCATCTGTGCAGACTCCAGCTTCCTGCAGCCTGGGGTTAGAAAGCAGAAGAGCAAATCGAGAGCTGCCCACTGCCCCAAAGTTTCCCTTTGTCCATCAGCCAACCGCACTGTCATTGGAACAAGTCTCCCAATGTAGCTGCACTTCTCCAGTTCTGACTGTGTGACCTCTCCTGCTCCGCCGGGTACTTGACCCCCAGGCAGCCGAGGCACCAGAGCAGGGAAGCTAACCGCCCAGGTCCTGGTCGGGGACCCTGCTCTCGTGTGTAACCGGGGGCTCCTGTGCTGTATGAGAAAGATGGTGCATGAGGACTGAATTAATTTTTTAAAGGAGAGTGTCTGTTTCAAAAGGGATATTTTCAAAGAACAGTGTGGTGCCGTTGGATGAAAATGTGCTAGCAGCCCTGGGCTCATTTCTGGAGGCTTCCTTTTAAATAGTGACCACCCCACCACCACCACCCGGGTCCGCTGGATGGGGCTAGCTTCTCCCTCCCCTGGTTTTCTTCCCACTGGAATTCACCTTTGCAGGTCAGATGAAGTCACGCCCCTCTAAAATCCCTCAGTTTCGTTTTCTCTGCCTCTTCCCCAACTTTTAATTTCCCTTCACTGAATTCCTAGAATACTTCCTATCTGTGCTTTTGTTGGCATTTAATAAATATTATTTTGTATTTATTTTATATTTTACTCCATGCTTGGCTTTCCTCTCGAAAGAAGCCAGATTCTGAGACTCACTCATTTCTGGACTCTTTTCAGAATCGCCCCCTTGCTTGAGACTTAGCAGGAACTCAGTAGAAAGCAATCCTCGCTCCTTCTCCGAGGCCACATTTATGGCTCTGTCTGCCATGTTTCCTGTTGACCTTAAGACTCCATGCAAACTCTCTCCAGTAGTCATGAATCCCCCAGAACCACAGGCTTGCCTCTTTCGTCTCATCTGACAGTCCAGCCTCAGGAGGGGCCTTGCGGTCACCAGACTTCTCCACGTCCCCCATGGTCTATGGGGTAAATTGCAGACTGGTTAGCACTACAGAAATCCAGGGCAAACCCTCTTTGAATCACTGGCCTCTGTGTTGTACCCAGATAAATGCAATGTGGAGTTTGCTGCTTCCACTACATGAATCCAGCCTTTTCATATAAAGTACGGAGGGGTCACCTGTAGATTAAATAAGAACATTTGGTTAATAGTACTTGGTTTCACCGAATGTGAGTCAGCCCCCCAGCAGGGATCTTCCATTAGTGGATGTGCAACTCTCGGGGCCTCGAAGTCTCACCCACCATGTCAGGGATGAGTAACAGGAGGCACATGAGATCTGGTTCTCCTCTCCGGGACCAACTGCCCAGCAGAGATGCTTAGATGACGGTCAACGAGATAGAACCACTTTGTGCAGATTCCGACTCGGAAGAGACCTGTGTTGTCATCAAGAACGCTTGAAATGGGTTCAGAACCCTATAAGGATAAGAACATTTTCTAAATAATTTTAATATTTATCCATTCATTTATTCTCCATACAATTAGGTCTCTGAGGCTCAGTGTCCTCATCTTTGCAATGTGGGCACTAATAGCTAATTTCCATCGTCACTGTAAAGAATAATTTGGATCGAGAATATATATGACAAGGTCAAAAAGGGCCACGGCTTATGGTAGACGCTCAGTCTGTGTACATATTGTGTGGGTAAACACAGTCTCAGTTTGTGGAGGGTTCCCCGAACCTCAGACTTTCCAGAGTCACATTTTTTGAGATATAATCACATCCCACAAATTCACTTTTATAAACATATAATTCAGTACAGGCACGAAGTTGTGCAATGGTCACCACTATCGAATTCTGGGATGTTTTTATCACCCGTGTTAGCAGTCGCTCTTGGTTCTCCACCCTGTACCCACCGACAGGCCCTGGCAACAACCAGTCTACTTTCTGCCATGATGGATTTTTCTGTTCCGTTTCATATAAACGGACTCACACACTATGTGGCCTTTTGTGTCTGGCTTGTTTCACTCACTGTGTTTTTGAGGATGTACTCGTGTGTTCAGTCCTTCATTCCTTTTTAAGGCTCAGTGATACCCCATCATCTGGATGCTGCACAGATGTTTATCCCTTTATCAGTTAATGGACATTTGGGTGTTTCGACGTTGGGGCTATTCTGAATAATGTTGTGAACATCTGTGTGCACTCTTTTTTGGTGTAGACATATTTTCATATCTTTCGAGGATATGCTTAGCAATTGAATTACTGGGTCATCTGATAGCTATGTTCAACAGTCATACTAGTTTTCACGAAGTGGCTGCCCCATTTCACAGTCCCAGCAGCAGCATATAAGGGTTCCAGTTTCTCCGTGTTCTCCCTAACCCTTGCCATAGCTTGCTTTTTTGACGATAGCCATTCTAGTGGATGGTAAATTGTTCCCACTGCGGTTTAGATTTGTATTTTCCTCATGACTGATGATACTGAGTGTCTTTTTGTGTGCTTATCAGCTATTTGGTTTTTTTAATGTTTTTTTATTATATCATGTTAGTCACCACACAGTACATCCCTGGTTTCTGATGCAAAGTTCGATGATTCATTAGTTGCGTATAACACCCAGTGCACCATGCAATACGTGCCCTCCTTACTACCCATCACCAGCCTATCCCATTCCCCCACCCCCTCCCCTCTGAGGCCCTCAGTTTGTTTCTCAGAGTCCATCGTCTCTCATGCTTCATTCCCCCTTCTGATTACCCCCCCTTTCTTTATCCCTTTCTTCCCCTACCGATCTTCCTAGTTCTTATGTTCCAGAGATGAGAGAAACCATATGATTATCAGCTACTTGTACATCATCTTTGGAGAAATGTCTATTCGTATTCTTTGCTTGCTTTCAAATTGGGTTGTCTTTTTATTAGTGAGTCCTAAGTGTTCTTTATATATTCTAGACACCAGTCTCTTATCAGATATATGACTTGCAAATGTTTTGTCCTATTCCATGGGTTGTCTTGACACTATCAAGAAATTGGGGGGCGCCTGGGTGGCACAGCGGTTAAGCGTCTGCCTTCAGCTCAGGGCGTGATCCCGGCGTTATGGGATCGAGCCCCACATCAGGCTCCTCCACTGGGAGCCTGCTTCTTCCTCTCCCACTCCCCCTGCTTGTGTTCCCTCTCTCGCTGGCTGTCTCTGTCAAATAAATAAATAAAATATTAAAAAAAAATTGGAAGCCCAGAAGTTTGTAATTTTGATGAAGTCCTATTAATCTTTTTCTTTTTTCCTTGTGCTTTCGGTGTCGTATCTGAGAAACCACTGTCTTAATGCAAGATCATGAATACTTATGCCTTTATTTTCATCTAAGAGTGTCATCATTAGTTTTTATCTCTATGCCTTTGATCCATTTTGAGTTAATGCTCGTATGGAGTGAGATGTGGATCCAGCTTCACTCTTTTGCATGTGGATACCCAGCTGTACTGGCTGCTGTACCGTCCTTGTAGGTTTCCCCCGAGTCTGACTCGACCACATGCCACCACCTCCATCCCATTTCCACTGTAATTAGAGTCAGTTCTTGGCACTCAAGGAAGGCTCAGGGAATGTTCCTTGGATAAATCAGTGACCAAACAGTGTTAAAAGTTTGCTCCAGCACATGTTGAAATCTTACTCTCTGGCGTCACTGAGATGAAAATCTCTGCACAAAGAGCACGAGTTGTTCAAAATGTTATGAGAATGTTTAAGGTAAACATGGCATAATACAAATCGAGGTACAAGGTCAGGCCCAGTGAAGGATTTAAACAGTCCTCTGAGTTCCTCCTTTATTTGTTGACTGATTAAATTGTTGATCAGAATCTCACAAGATTTCCTTCTAGGTCTGCTCCCTCCACCTTGACATTGAGGTCTTTCATAATTACACCAGAGACTCTTGGAGCCCATGTCAAAAGTGGAAAATTTTGAGTATCACACAGTTTCTTCACTGAGGTAAAGCAATTGTTAAACTTTGATTAAAATATGGTTTGGATTTTAAAGAAAGCCAAACAGATGAGCTAAAAATATAATTAAAAAACTTGTGGTCGGGGTGCCTGGGTGGCTCAGTTGGTTAAGCAATCTGTCTTTGGCTCAGGTCCTGGGATTGAGCCCCATGTTGGACTTCCTGCTCAGTGGAGAGGCTGCTTCTCCTTCTCCCTCTGCCTCTCCCCCTAGCTTGTGCTCTCTCTCCCACTCACTCTCTCTCATTCTCTTAAATAAATAAATAAATAAAATCTTTAAAAAAAGATTAAAAAAACTTGTGGTTATTAAAAAATGACACAGGTGAAATGAATTTAATAATGTATTAACCAAATTTATCCAAAATTCTATCATTTCAGCATGTAACCAGTATAAAAATCATTAGTGATCTCATATATTCCTTTATAATTAAGTCTTCAAGATCTGGTTTGCAGATCTTCTCAGTTTGAACTAGCTACCTTCCAAGTGCCCAATGGCCCTCTGTGTCTAATGGCTTCCATTTTGGATGAAATAGACTAGCAGCTCCATCCTATGGAATGACTGCAGGAAACCAACTGAACTACAGGAATTGTACTATCACCACGTCATTAGGTACCGTGAGAACCAAGCAAATGGATATTTTCATCCAATGCGGGATTACTCTCTTCACTGGCCTTAAGAAGAAGTCTTTGTGGTCGGGCAGTGACTCAATTCTGTGAGAGTCCAAGTTAGAGGCAACTTTTAGGAAATGATACTAAAGTGCAAAGCGGTGCTAAAACAAGTTTCCTTTACATATTTGCAGAATTTCCAGATAACCACTCTGTTCTCTTCTGAAGAGATTTTTTAGAGCTTCTGGCAGTTTTTATTTTTTTCTTCCAGCTCTTGTTGGGATTTTTTTTTATAGACCCTAAGTTGTTCATAATAAGCCACCCACTTTCAAATAGGTTCTCTCTGGTGCATCTGTTCCTAGCTGGTAGCAGTGAGCAAATGCGCGTTTAGAAACACTGCGAGAAATGTTGAACACTAGCATTTGGTGGGAGCAGGTGCCACGAGACCGACGCGAATGTCAGTAGTTGCAATTGATGGGGGATTCTGGGGAGACATTCATTTGGCCTCTGCTTAAAATTCTGGGAAGGGTGGCGCAAAATCCATGTGATTTCCCTTCAGGTTGCAGCTTTGGGAATGTATCCCCAAAGCTGTGTGAATCTCTGATGAAGGCCAAGGCCATATTGGCTGGTTTGTTTGTTTTTTTTAATCTCCCCGCCCTCTCCTCGCTTTTCTCCATGTTGTATAGCGTTCATGCATCTAGGAGCCCATTGTGCAGAATCTTCCTTCATCTCTGAGGTTAATCCTTCACCAGGCTCTAGAGCGGATCACAGAATTAAGAACACAGGGAGGGGAACAGCCGTGCCTTTGCTACGCTATCACTTGGAAAGAGGGAGGATCTAAAGTAAGGGTCTACTGAAGCCATATGTCTTTGTCTCTATTGTATGCAGTTAGCCATGTAAGCTCCTTAGCATGATGTATGATTAGGGTTGCCAGAAAAAATACAGGACACCAAGTCAATAAATAAATAAAATTAAAAAAATTCTTTTAATATAAATATGTACCAAATATTGTATGAGATACCGTATGCTTAAAAAACATTGTGATTTATTTGAAACTCAAATTTAACTGGGCTTCCTTTATTTTTATTTGTGAAATCTAGCAACCCTATGTAAGAGGCCAGCCTACTTTTCATGCACTGGTTCCCAGCGCTAGACCCTAGCTCTCTACGTGCCTTCCACATTTCACAAGTGGCTGCCTTTTATGCGCAGTGTTCCTTACAATTCTGGCGTCTCCGTATGTGCTTCCAGCCAACAAATCTGTATTAAGCATCTACTAAGGGTCCAGGTGATACCAACGTGAATTAATCATGGTTGTTACTATTAAGAGGCTTATAATAGAGAAAGGAGAGTCAGGTCTATAAATAAATCAGGGGAACGTAGTGTCATAAGGGCTACAAATAGTTGCCTGCACAGACTTTAAAGAGGGAGTGGTTCATTCTATTTGGGGATATCTAGAAAGATGCCAGGGAAGAGGTGACCCTTGAGTGAGATCTCAAGGGATTGAGGAACTATTCACTAGAGAGCTCAGATAGGGGGACTTACCTGCGGAAGGAGTATCCCCAGCAAAGGCCAAGGCATGGAACATCCTGGGTGTCTGACAAACTGTATGCAGTCCAATGGGACTATAGGATGAGTACCAGATATGAGTGGAGTAGAAGGTGGAGGCTAAACCACTGAGAGTCTTTTAAGCCATTCTAAGAAATTTAGTGTTTCGTTTTTGTTTTTTTGGTCATCAGTATAAGTCTTTATAGGGTTTCAACCCAGAATTCCCTTAAGCTCTTGTGTCACTCACTACTCCTCCTCACTTGTCAGAGAGCAGCACACAGTTCCCTCCTGCGAACCTTCCCAACGAACCCAGACTGAGCAGTCATCTTTCCTGCTGATGGCCGCACTACAGCCTCATTCCCCACTCCACCCGTCACTTGTACCACCTCGGACCGAATCCTCGTCGGAGGCAGGAGGGGCTACTTCCGTCTCTGTCTTCCCGGGGCCCAGCAGCAGGTCCAGCAAATGGCAGACACTTATGGAATGAGGAAATCAAGGCATTTTTTGTTTCTCTATAATTCCAGAATTTAACAGACATTTATTGTTTGAAACAATGAGCTAGTGTATTCATTTGCTAAGGCCGCCATGACGGAATACCACCGACTGGGTACTGAAACAATAGAAATTTATTTTCTCATAGTTCTTGAGGCTTGGTATCTGAGATCAGCTATCAGCAGGGCCGGTTTCTCCTGAGGCCTCTCTTCTTGGCTGGCAGACGGCTGCCTTCTTGCTGTGTCCTCACGTGGTCTGCCCTTCTTGTCTGCCTATGTCCCAGTCTCCTCTTCTAAGGGCACCAGGCATATTGAATTAGGTCCACACTTATGACCTCATTTTACCTTAATTATCTCTTTAAAGGCCTGACCTCCAAATACAGTCACATTCCAAGGTAACTGGGGGTTAGGACTTCAACATAGGCATGTCGGTGGGGGTGGGAGGGTGTGTGGACACAGCTCAGCCCATAACAGCCAGATAATGTAAAGTAATTTACATTAGTAAAAAAAATGCTCATAATCTCATTTAGCTACAAATTTAAAGTAGGTTTGAATTTGCCTTTAACCACAGTTGCCCTTTAGAAGGGTAGCTGGTCTCTAATCAATATTTACTGGGAGAACGCACGACTGTTCAGCACTGTGTTCCTCATCTATAAACAAGATAATGGCACCCGCTCCGTAGGGTTCACTGAACAATCACATGAGAATAAACAAGCACCTGGGGGCTCAGTTGGTTGAGTGTCTGCCTTCGGCTCAGGTCATAATCTTGGGGTCCCGGGATCCAGTCCCACATGGGGCTCCCTGCTCAGCGGGGAGTCTGCTTTTCCTTCTCCCTCTGCCTCGCCCCCTGCTCGTGCATGCGCACTCTCTCGCTCTCAAATAAATAAAATCTTAAATAAAAGAGAATAAACGTATCTGTGCTTTGTGGATTGCTGCATGTTATAAAATACTGAGATGAGTTGGTGCTTGTCCTTGAGGATTTGTCCGGGATATTTATTTCTCGCACTGCCCTGCAGGAGCGCTCCAGTGGCTAGTCTAATCTTGGTTAGTTGGCTAAGGGTGGACCTTGCACCAGAGAGCAGATGGGGAGAGCGTTTCCTTCCAGTTCTTCAGTTTCAGATATGAGGACTTCAGGGGACTGGAGAGGATTCATGGCAGAGAAATGTAGGCAAGAATATGCCAGACATGCGGGCTCTCCATCCCACTTGGTTCCCTCACTGCAAACCCTGAGCTGGGGTCATGAAGGAGAGTTCACTGGGGAGGAAAAAGACAGCAGAATGATTTTCGGAAGGAAAGAAAAGCTCTGTCCTCTGCTTTCTGGACAGACGGCAAAGAAGCAGCCAGCCCCAGACTTGCGTGGACGTGGAGACCCTCCCGCTCTCTGGCCGGCGTGCGGGGTGGCAGGCAGAGGCACGCGGCTCCCCCCAGGGCCTGCAGAGGAACGCTGCCCACGGCTGCAGCGCGGGCAGTCGCTAGAGAAAAGCTGGACCCAAGTGGATCTGCAGGTGGGGTTGACGGGTCATTTCAGCGTGAGGGACTGAGGTCTGGGGAGTCCACGGTGCACATTGCCTAGTGCCCAGCCGAGGGCCCCATGGCTTTGACGCTGTGCCAATCAGGAAGGAGAGCCATGGAGAGGGAAACCCTGTATCAGATCCTGCCCCGCTCCCTCCAGCGATCTGCATTAAAATGCTGGGTTGCAGAATTAAATGGATACTTCAGCTGGAAATTGTTGAGGAGAGGGGCTCACACATGCATCCTGCGGCCACACTCCACAACTCTCCCAGCGGCACACACCCAGAACTAGGGCGCCTGCTGCACCCCTGCTTACCTGGACAGCCTAGGCCCTCAGGGTCATGGCCACCTCCTGCTGTGTGTGCCTGTGTGAGGGAACATCCCAGCATGCTCGCCCCTTGGTCTCCATATCCCAGCCCTGGACTCCAGCCTCTTCAGTTCCACCTCTCTGCTCTGGGAAGGGCAGACGATCATTGCGGGTTTCCCCAGCCTTAGCCCTGCGGCCTTCCCTCTGTGGCTGGGCTGCGGCCTTTCTCTCCTTGGATAGTGCCAGCAGCCATCTGTATCACCTCCTCCAGGACTCAAATCCCTCCCAGTCCCCCAGGGCTCCCCTAGAAAACGCCTCCACTTTTGGCCAGATTTCTAGAGTTTGATGCCAGGTCTTGCCTAGTTCAATTTTGCGGGGTTTTTTTGTTTGTTTTTGTTTTTTAACCATTTTCACTGAGATACAGTTGGCAAACCCTACAATTCACCCATTTAAAGTGTACAATTCAGGGGCGCCTGGCTGGCTCAGTTGGTAGAGCATGTGACTCTTGATCTCGAGTCATGAGGTCAAGCCCCACGTTAGGCGTAGAGCTTAGTTTAAAATAAATAAATGAATTAAATAAAGTGTACTATTCATTCGTTTAGTATATCCGCAGAATCGTGCAACCATCACCAGTATTTAATTCTAGAGCACTTTCATGGCCCAGAAAGAAGCCCCATCCCCATGACCAGTCATTCCCCACTGCTTCCCTAGCCCCGGGGGCCTGTTCTGGACGTGTCACGTAAACAGAACTGTAGTCCATGTGCTCCTCTGTGTCTGGCTTCTGTCACTTCCCTCGCGTGTTGAGGGCTCATCACGTAGTACACGCGTCAGTTCTCCAGTCCTTTTTATTACTGAGTAGAATTCCATCATGTGGCTGTTCCACCATTAGTCTCTCCGTTCATCAGTTCATAGACCTTCACGTCTAAGTTTTGTATTCCCAGGAGTGGAAGTCCTACATCACATGGTAACTCTACATTTAGTATTTCGAGGATTTCATTTCTTAAATATATGAGTTAAAATAAATGTAATTACCAGGGATTGCATACCTGTGGATGGAGTCAGTTGAAGATTGGCATTTCCTTGATTTCCTTCCTTGATATCTGTGGACGGCAGCCGTGGACAGAAATTTCGGAGATGCGCTTCCCTGTCTGCCATCTATCTGAAGCCTTAGCAGCAGGGTGAAGGACTTAGTGGCAGGCTGGAGACAATAGTCTGGCTTCCCCACAAAGGGTGGGTGGTTTGGGATATATCATGTCATTTCCTGGATGCATGTTCTTTGTAAAAGGAAGCAGTCATGACATCCCTCCACATATGCTTTGTCAGCTTACCATGAAGTAATGACATTTGCGTGTGTAATGGAATTCTTCTGATGTGTTTAATATCTGCCCAGTTGCAACCTGTGTCATTGCGAATGGACTTGGGAAGGTCTACTTGAACGGGTGACGCACACATCAAGGTGACATGAACCATGGGCAAAGGGACCGGTTTTGGTTCTTATTTCCATATCCCTCCCCTTGCGCTGACCCCACAGGCAGTCAGCCTTCAGTTCCTGCTGTCTCATTTCTCTTGCCCTTGACTGGAAGAGGTGGTGATCACGCTTCCTGTTCGAGTCCACAGTAGCCCTTGTGACCCCAATCGACGAGAGGTGGCTGCCTCGGGGTGTGTAGCGGGATTCTTCACCACACTGAGGCTTCCGTGGTCAGAAGGAATAGTTTCTGGTGGCTTTTGTCTGTCACGCTATGTGTAGGGGCTGCGATTCCTAGTCGCCACCTGGCTTTCGTGCAAACACGAGACTCTGTCTCTCTTGTCAGACTGCACTCATGTCTAGCCCCTTCTAGCTCAGCGTCAGGAAAACTAAATTTAGTCCGGGCCAGTAACTTTCTAGTGCCTTTCTTTTGAAGGAGAGATTGTATTTCCCAGTTTGAAGGTGGGGAAACTGATGTTATTTGCATCAAATACTGCCATCAGATTTCTAAGAAGTCCTTACCCTCCAGGGCCTGGTGGGTCCCTGGAGGCCTAGCGTCTAGCACAGAGCGCTGCTGAGCTCATGGGTGCCTGAGGCGAAAGGAACAGCTGCTAATACTGATCTGATCTTTATTTAAAATTTGTATATTTTTATCATGATTTTTTGCATTAATTTTAATTTTTTAAATGTTAGATTGAAATATTATTTTTTTCTGTGTGGGTTTCCTTGTTTTCTCTTTTTTTTATAATAATATTTTTTTATTATATTATGTTAGTCACCATACAGCACATCCCCGGTTTTTGATGTAAAGTTCAATGATTCATTAGTTGCGTATAACACCCAGTGCACCATGCAATACGTGCCCTCCTTACTACCCATCACCAGTCTATCCCATACCCCACCCCCTCCCCTCTGAAGCCCTCAGTTTGTTTCTCATAGTCCATAGTCTCTCATGCTTCATTCCCCCTTCTGATTACCCCCCCTTTCTTTATCCCTTTCTTCTCCTACCGATCTTCCTAGTTCTTATGTTCCATAGATGAGAGAAACCATATGATAATTGTCTTTCTCTGCTTGACTTATTTCACTTAGCATTATCTCCTCCAGTGCCGTCCATGTTGCAGCAAATGTTGAGAAATTGTTCTTTTTGATAGCTGAGTAATATTCCATTGCATATATGGACCACAACTTCTTAATCCAGTCATCTGTTGAAGGGCATCTCAGCTCCTTCCACGATTTAGCTATTGTGGACAATGCTGCTATGAACACTGGGGTGCATATGGCCCTTCTCTTCACTACGTCTGCATCTTTGGGGTAAACACCCAGTAGTGCAATGGCTGGGTCATAGGGTAGCTCAATTCCCATTGAAATATTATTAATCATAATTAACATTTTTTGACATCTCTTTAAATTTTGCATTGAGGAACAGGAGATACTTGGTCAACCCAGTCCACACCCTGGCCTAGCATGCAATACACATTCAACGAATGTTTGCTTCGAGAATTAAATAGAGAATCAAAGAGAGAACTGTATCCATGTTCTTTTATTATTGGGGCAATCTAGGGAGACACGTCCTACGACTAGTCTTAGAAGCTGATGCTCACGGGCCCCTGGGTGGCTCAGACAGTTAAGCAATCGACACTTGGTTTTGGCTCAGGTCATAATCTCGTGGTGGTGAGATCGAGCCCCGTGTCAGGTTCTGTGCTCGGCATGGAGTCGGCTTCAGATTCTCTCCCTTTCCCTCCCCCTCTAATCCTCCCCCCCAGCTCTCTCTCTGTGTGTCAAATAAATAAATTTAAAAAAATCTTTACAAAAACAAAAAGCTGATGCTCAGGATTCAGAGAGAGTTATGCAAGAGATCAAACCTGGGACGCGTGGTCTTGCTCGGAGGGAGCAGGGAGGTAGGGCGAGGGCACTTGAATGACCAGGAGCAGCTTGGCCACCAGGAACTTGAACAATTCTCAGCCCCATTCCCTTGGCATAGTAAAGTGAAAAGAACACCATGCCTGGAAGCAAACAGTGTGGATTCCATTTCTTGCTGTGGCTGGAATCACTGTGCATGAAAGCAGTGCAGTAACGAGCCATGGACTTCAGAACCAGAAATCCTTGGGTACAGATCGGGCTCTGCTGCTTACTGGCTATGGCATTGGACAAGTTGTCCCCGAATCTTTATTCTTCATGTGAACAATGTGCACAATAACAATTGCCAACCTCCGAGGATCGCACTGAGCATTCCATGCCAGGGAAACGGTCTAGTATAGCACACACTTGTAGAAAAGCTTCATCAAAGGGCGCCTGGTAGCACCACTAAGTTCATTGGCCATACTAAGAACGTGTTTGCACGGCAACTGACTCTTGACCCCTCAACTAGGGACAGATCTGTCCCGATCCTCCGGCGGCCAACAGCTGCTAAGCTTTGACAGACCAGAGCGTGTGTGAATGAAGACTTATTTGTAACATGTGCGGCTTTGTGTTCACATCCCCGGAGACATCGCTAAGGTTTGCACTGTGGCTGCCAAGCACTGCCATTTATTCCTGCTGGAACCGGAGCTGGGGCAGAATCCAATCTCCTTGCAAGTACTTTAGATTCCTTGGAAGAAAGGATTCCTGTAGAATATTAATATAAACTGTTATTACAGAAATCTGCCAAAGTCGCCTTTTTATTTTGTATCTCATCAGAGATTGTAAGATGAAGCCTTCCAGGAAATATGCAGTTGATTGGCTTTGATTCACTCTAACAATGATTTGCAAAACTGGGATTTCAGTGTCTGTTTGGATCTGTGTATCTGGGTTCCCGATGGTACCTACCAGAGGGGGTCAGGCTAGGTAAATCCGCCTCCATTTAACCCGGGGTCACCCGTGCCTTTCAGCTGGCAATCTTTCAAGAGGAAGGGATGCACAGAGCTGAATTCAGACACAGCTTCCCATGTATGAGCTTTGAGGGGGATATCTGGGCATTTGGAGGAGGGTGCGTGCAAAGGAGAAAGTTCTTCCAGACACAAGCATTTCCACGGCTGGGGTTATGCTCTTTCCTTCCCGTTCCCCATGTTTACAGCACGCTGCCTCTCCGCACACCGTCTGGCTGCGTTCTCCTCTATTGTTCCTTGGCCTGGAGATTCTCTCGGCTCTGTCAGCAGCTCCTTCTCCATGTTTGCTGTGTGTGTTTGTCTTTCTGGGATGAAGTTTGTTTTTTAAGCTCTGACAGACTGGCAAGGCAAACAAGGTTGCCATTTTTGTTTTGTTTTGTTTTTATGAGCATGGCAATTTTTAGCCCTTTGAAAACAATCCTGAGACTTGGGAGGTTATAATTTGGGATGCCATGTGTAGGGCACACATTCAGATCTTATTGTGGCTGAGGGAACAATCTGAAGGAAGCGGGTGGAAGACAGATTAATGTGGGTGATTTATCAGTTGCGAAGGGGCCAAGCTCCTGACAGCACTAAAAGATGAAATAACCAAAATGGAAACGAATTTCATAGAACATTTTGAAAAATTAATTTTGAAGAGTATGTTTATGTCTGAACATACATATGTATATAGAATGCAGAAATAAACATTGCATCTCACAGATACACTTACCTCCTGCTTCTGTATGTCAGGCTTCTGGCAATCTCATCGTTTTGGGATCCACAGGAGTAAAGACAAAGGGTCTCTGGACGTAACAGCTAGCTGTCTCAAAGTTGCGAAGCAGACACGGGAGACCCTGTTATCTCCCTTTTACAGGTACCAGAGACGGAGGGCCGGAGAGCTTCCACTACTTATTTCAAATGAGGGACCTGAGAAGTGACACGGCCAAGGGTAAACCTCTAGTCTCTGTTCCCGGTCCAGGTTGAATCTAGAAGGCTCAGCCCAAGCGTTGGTCCCAAAAAGTGCTGACTCTCTCATCAGACACAGGTGCAGCTCCCATCAACTGTTCTCCAGATAGTAGCAACTGGGCCCATCTAAAGGAAGGTTACTAGAAAGGTGATCTTGTGGTTGGACATACGGTAGTAATTTTCTTCAAGAATTTTCTTCTTCTGCTTGCATGCGGAAGCAAAGGGCCACTTAGAAAGAAAATTAACAACGTATGTTAGGGGCCTTTTTTATACACCTGGTAGTGCTGTCATTGTACTATAGATTTTTTTCCTTCTAGGCAGAGTTTCACGTGACAGCTCTTTAGGAGTATGAGATGTATATATTTACAGTGATTTTGATTTAGGTCTCTTTGTAAGTCTCACTTTTACCACTATTCAGCTGTTTTGGTCACATTTGAAAGGTGCACGTCACTGGGTTCTCGAAGTCACACATTGGGGCTGGAATCTGATCGTGGCTAAGTCTTCATCTTTAGGATAAACCAGAGAGGAGAAGAGTTCTGAAAGTCTATCAGGGATTTAAGAGCTAAACAGGAAAACATAACTTGTATCATTATTAGCAAAGTACGAATCTTTGAAAAGCAGAGCAGGTAACAAATTCAAACCAAGCCTGCCCTCTGGTTGTGTGTCATGGTTTCCTGAATCATCAAATGACATGAAGATATACTTCAGCTTGAGTACTGAGTCCCGGGCTACCTGAGGACCTAGGTGTCATTAGAAATCCAGTTACTCCAGATAGCGTGGGACAGTCTCCAAACCGTTACAGGAAATAAAGTTATAGTTCTTACTTGTTACGAGAGTGTGTAGCGCTTCTCGTAAGGATTGGGGTTGTAAAATCAAAACAATGCGTTCCGAAGGCAAGAGCGAACAGACGAAATAAGTCGAGCAGAGAAAGACAACTATCATATGATTTGTCTCATCTATGGAACATAAGAACTAGGAAGATTGGTAGGGGAAGAAAGGGATAAAGAAAGGGGGGTAATCAGAAGGGGGAATGAAGCATGAGAGACTATGGACTCTGAGAAACAAACTGAGGGCTTCAGAGGGGAGGGGGTGGGGGGATGGGATAGACCGGTGATGGGTAGTAAGGAGGGCACGTATTGCATGGTGCACTGGGTGTTACACGCAACTAATGAACCATCGAGCTTTACATCAGAAACCAGGGATGTACTGTATGGTGACTAACATAATATAATAAAAAAACATCAAAAAAAAAAAAAAAGAGTGAACAGACGAGATTGCAAGCTATTAGAAGGCAGAGGCCATGTGTCCACCCCGCACCCTGGGGGATCTCTTTACATGAAGTCTTTGCATAAGTACCTAATTAGCCAGTGGAGATAGTTCTGAAGAAGGAATTTTGTCTCTCCATTACCTTATTACATTTAAACTTTTTTTTTTTTGGTATCAGTGAACAAAGAATAGTTAAGCAACACCAGTCAATTTATCAAGACCACTGTTCAGTTATTTGGTGATGAATATTGTAAATGCTGATATGCAAATAATAATAATAGCAGTGAGAATATGTGTTGAGCTCCTTCTACATTCTAGGATGTGTAGGTGAAGCTACCTGGTACAGATAACTGACATTCGATTGAATGCACTTATTTTCCAATATGAATGTCATATTCATGATAAAAAAGCAAAAAAATTGGACTGTAGAATATATTTTGGAATGTGATCATGGGAGGAAAGCAGAACATAATATGGAGGTGTTAAATGGCAGATCTGTGATAAATATAAATATCAAATGTGTTATTTTGATATATATGAACGATAATTGGATTTTAAATTACCCATCTATAAAGAACAGAATCTATAGTGCAAGAAGTTTAGTTATGAAAATAATTATAAGAAGAAGCTCTGTTGGCCTTACATATAATTTTAAAGTACATGCACATATATATTGGGAACATTCAAAGTTTTCATTCCCCACCCCCAGACTTCTCAATAAAGTTATTGCAACAAGTTTGTGAAGCATGAAATTAAATCCATCTTAACCCCTATCTGATTGTGAGGAATGAGGGTTAGACCAGAATTTCTAACCAATGAAGAGACTTCTATAAATTCTTGTCACTTCATCCAGCATTGACCTGACATACCTATATGGGCTTCTAGAAATATCACAACATTCTCACAAGAAGAACAGATCATATATACAAGCATGTGATTCATTCATCCTTTCTTTCTTTATTCAGTAAACAATCGTTGACCAGTATTATGTGCCATGAACTCTGTGTAGCATGTGATGTATTTAATCCTCACCGTAACTGGGGGGGGGGGGGGGTGATGCCAGCATTATGCCCATCACAGATTCAAGGATGACATACAGCCTTCAAATGGTAAATCAGAGATCCTCTCCTCTGAGCAGAACTTACTGGGGGCACTCTGAGGAAGAAAATTCTGCCACCAGGGACTGGTCAGGTCTGGAGCTAATTTGGCCATCAGAGATTTGACTTTTAGTTTTTTTTTTTTTTTTAAGATTTTATTTATTTGACAGAGAGAGAGACAGCCAGCGAGAGAGGGTACACAAGCAGGGGAAGTGGGAGAGGAAGAAGCATGCTCCTAGCGGAGGAGCCTGATGTGGGGCTCGATCCCATAACGCCGGGATCACGCCCTGAGCCGAAGGCAGACGCCTAACCGCTGTGCCACCCAGGCACCCCTTCACTTTTAGGTTTTGGGTGAGTGTCTGCTTGGTAATATATAACCCTGGAATAATAAATGACTTCTGGTAAATTTGAATGTTACGATCAAGTAAATTAAGATAGAAAGTGGAGACATGGAATTAAATTATTTGTATCGAAATACTAGACATGCATCTAAGCTATGATTATAGATAGAGGAATTCTGAACAATGAGAAGTTTTAGAGGCAGACCTTCAGCTTTCCCTTTCTGGTCCATCATGTATTTGGTTCCTCCTAAACTTCATTAAGGTTCATGACGTACATGATTAGTAGCTCACAACTGATTTTGAGGAAACAAAACCTCTGAATTTATATGAATCCAAAGGGTATCTTAAACATCAACAGTGTGTTTATTCATAGGTCTTGCTCAGTGCAGCTGGTTGGGCCTTTATTATGGGTAATGTTTACTTCTGGAAAGATTAAAGGAAAATATAGTAAAGGAGCTTCGAACACCTTTATGGGAACTCAACTATAATTCTGAACAATGGATGATAAGAATTTTATACACGTGTGCATCTCATCAAATGTGTATGCACAGATCATGAATTGGAAATAGAGGGAAAAAATAACTCAAGAGCAATGCCAACATGAGTTTATCCAATTTTGCACTCATGACATCTAAGATGAGGAAAATAAAAATAGAAAGCTTTTAAATGCAACCATCTAAAAATACCCAAGAATATGAGATTGATGCCTGTGACTAACCCAAACGATAGAAGAGCATCTTTCTCTGAGACATGAAAGAAAAATGTTGGTGTGTTCCTAGACTATATGGCAACAGGACACCAACCGGGAATTGATTCTGAGGAGGAAAGTGGCATAGGGTATGAAATCCTGTTCTGTTAATACTTCCAGTTATATTGGGCATTATATTTTTACAGATTCTACACGACATCTTGATGCTGGCAACATCTCTTTAACTTGTAATGCTAATACAACTGGTGAAATTGAATAATAAAATTGAATTGAAATGTTGAAAGAGATCATCACTTTGGTTATATCATATGAAAATGCAGGTGAACAACATAAATCCAAAGGAAGAGATTGTCTTAACCTCATGGCAGATATGCTGTGGTATGAGAAATACCTGGAGACAGAAATGTATGTCCATGGCAATCAGCATTATATATATACATATATATGTATACATATACATATATATACACAACGAGATTAAGCCAGTGATTTGGGCGGTCTACCATTACTGTTTCAGTGGCAAGATAATTATCGCAAAGTCAAACTAAAATGTCCCTGATTATATACAACACAGCGGTTTGGCACAAATCTGTCTTGGGTTTTCTTCTAAGGAAAGCTAATGAATTATTAAAAACACCAGGACAATATTCTTATTAGAGGTTCCCATTCAAATGTAGTCAAAAGGTATGGAATAACGAGAAAAGCAGCAGTTAAAAAAGTAGGAATTGATATGAAAACATCAGAGTTCTAGTCCTTAGTCTGTCACTGAGTAGTCACGCACCAGGCACTGACCTACAATTACCACATATCACAAAAGTCGGAATGTGTACGAAAGCCTTGCAGTGAGCTATAAAAGCAAGATGTAGGTGCCTTTATAATTAATATTTTACACCAAGGAGTTTAACTAAAACATCACTTTTGTTCTACACACATTCATTTTTCTTGTTTGTTTGGGTTATAAAGTATTTATAATAGTGAGACATTGAAATGCCACTAAGCATTGTGCTATTGTTTATATACCTTGAACAAAAAGAATGTGGAGAATCTTTATAATTACCCCTGACAATTATCAAGTTTTGGGAGGAAAGGCAGGCAAAATCATCCAGAATTATACCAACTCACAGGTTAAAGAAGAAATCATAAATTATGAGAAAAATAAGAACTGACTGCGTGATGATGAAAATAAAACATATCAAACTAAAGACTCATCATTGCATTTTTAGAGAAAAAGTTATAGATGTAAGCAATTATATTTTAAAACAAAGTATAAAAAAAACCCCAGAAAGTAGAAGGAAAGACTTAATAAAGAAATGATGAGAAATGAATTCAAGAGAAAATAAGATATAATAGTTGCTTCAATAATGTTATCATTTCTTTTTTTTTAAAAGATTTTATTTATTTATTCGACAGAGATAGAGACAGCCAGCGAGAGAGGGAACACAAGCAGGGGGAGTGGGAGAGGAAGAAGCAGGCTCATAGCGGAGGAGCCTGATGTGGGGCTCGATCCCAGAACGCCAGGATCACGCCCTGAGCTGAAGGCAGACGCTTAACCGCTGTGTCACCCAGGTGCCCCATAATTTCCTGATAATCGTAAAAAAACCCGATAAATCTGTATAAGATTTAATACACAAAAAAGAAGGAAAGTATAACAAAATAGTAGGAATAAGAAAGAGGACATTGTTAAACGGTCAGCAGAGATTAAAAATATAAGAACATTATGATCAACCTTATACCAATTAGCTTAGACAAAACTTAGACAAAAAAGAAAACTTCCTAGAAAAAAATAATTTTCCAGATCAGACTCAATAAGAAATAGAGAAAACGAACAGTTTTATAACCATTAGAAGAAATGGGCAAAGAGCTAAAAAATGTTTTCACAAGGGAAACACCAGTCCTAGATAGTTTTTTTTTTTTAAAGCAATGTCTTAACATCCTAGGAATGTTAGAATGTTTTCTGTTATTAGAACTAATGAATCATCGAACTTTACATAAAAAACCAGGGATGGGGGCGCCTGGGTGGGACAGCGGTTGGGCGTCTGCCTTCGGCTCAGGGCGTGATCCCGGCGTTGTGGGATCGAGCCCCACATCAGGCTCCTCTGCTATGAGCCTGCTTCTTCCTCTCCCACTCCCCCTGCTTGTGTTCCCTCTCTCGCTGGCTGTCTCTATCTCTGTCGAATAAATAAATAAAAAAATCTTAAAAAAAAAAACAAACAGGGATGTACTGTATGGTGACTAACATATTATAATAAAAAATATTTAAAAAAATAAGAATGAATAATTCTAATCATAGATGAATTTTTCTAGAGAATAGAAGGTGAGGGAACATTTCTCAACTCATTTTGTTAGGACACCAAAACCAGACAAAGTCACTGCAAGGAAATGTTAAAAGTTAATTTTATTCTTGAATATGTATGGGAAAAAATCTAAAGAGAGTATTAGCAAATCAAATGTAGTAAACTACAGAAAAGATAGTATATACTGAATAAGTTTGGTTTATCCCAGGAATGCATGGTTTAGTTCGACACTTAAAAATCTCTTAATGCAATCTATAATATTAATACATTTAAGAAGAAAAATAATTTAAGCATATGAAGAAAGTTTTCTTAATGTACCATTCACTTCTGATAAAAATGATTAACAGATTTGGAAGAGAAGAGAACTTTCTTGGTATGTTAGAGAATTTTACTAAGTAAAGAAAGGTTAAATAATTCCCTCCGTTCTCAGAAAAAGAAAAATATCCCCACCATCATATTTCTCTTCAATATTATATTGAACACTCTAGTCAGAGAAATAAGAAAAAATATGTGTGGACTGGAAAGTAAGTCTAAAATAAATCTGTCATTATTTGCTGATGATATGATTTTCTTTTAAGATCACAGAGACATAAATCAGTTGCGTTATTATGACAACTTAGCAATACTGATGGATCTAAAATTATATAAGGGTCAAATGCACTTCCGTACTACAGTAATAAACTGTGAGACAAGAGGAAGGTGAAATACCTAGGAATAAATGTAATAAATAAATAAGCAAATAAGTAAATAAATTTGTGATGAAATAAATCGAAGTATTGCAAAATATAGAATACAAGTTAAATCTATGGTGAGATAGCTCATTCTAACATATAGGAATATTACATTGTAAAGATGGTCTTTGTGCACAAATATCCAAATAGATAACAAGCAGAGCAGAAAACAACAACAAGAACAAAAAGCAGAGACATATCTTTGAAAAAAATTAAAAAAAAAAAGACACCAGGAAAATTGTTTAATTGTGTGGAAAAATAAAAGGAGATTCCTACCTCACACCATACACAAAAATGAATCCCATATGACTTAAGGCTTATATGTGAAGGCCAAGCTTAAAAAAAAAAAAAAATCAAGACTGCCCAGCATAATACTTGGTGACCTTTGGGATAGGGAACATAAAAAAATATTTGACTATATTAAAGTAGAAAGAGAAAAACCCAAAACTTCTGTTCCTAGAAAGAAACTACAGATAAGATGAAATGTGAGTCACAGACCAAGAGAGGATATTTGCAATACAGTTAACAAAATATACAACGGGCTATTTAAAATCAATAATTAAAAGACAAAAAAATGGTCAAAAAATATTAAAAGAGATTTTACAGAAGAAGAAAGAGAAATGGCTAGTAACCAATGAGAAGAATTTCCAAATTCCTTAATCAGGCAAAGCCGCACGGAAAAACCCTGTCACGTCCATGTGTTTGGCATACAGAATACCCATCACGGTTGAGGTCACCATGCAGCACGTCCCAGCACTCGGAGACTGGTTCAGGGGTATCCAGACCAGCACCGGTCGAGGCAGGAAACTGGAAACAACAACAAATGTGCGCTGAGGGAGATAGACAACATTTAGCAAAGGGGGAGAAAAAAGCTATGTGGCTACGAATCACCATACACAACAGGAAGATAAATGAATAACAGGTGCACATATCAACATGGAAAGAAATGTGCAGAAAAGGGCATGTTGTGAGGAACAAATACAAATGATTCCATTTTGTAAGTTTCAAAAATTAAACATGCTGTTTAGAGAGTCCCACTGACGTGGTAAAATATGTCAAATAAAAAGGGACCGTGAGCTCTCAGGGGAGAGGACTGGCCAACTGCACACTGGAAGAAGGGGGGTGGGGCCTCAGGGTGCACGGGCCTCACATGTACTGATGCTGTTCTCATTTCAGTCTGGAGAGTCCTGGAATGGGTTTCACTTTGACAGTGTTCTCTCCTCCATCTGTCTATCCATCCGTCCATCCATCCATCCATCCACTTAAAATCTATCTACTATTTTATACACAGGCACACACCTTTTGTAATAAAAACGAAGGAAAGAAAGGAAAAGGAGGAAATGGGAGAGGGAGGCAGAAGGAAGGAAGGGGACTCCCAGCTCTTCTGAATCTGGTGTGCGCTTGTGCAGCCTGGCAAGGAAAGCGGGCTGCATTTATACATTGACTAGATCACAGGGCATCTGAGTGAGGGACCTGAGAGAAGGAGTCCTGGACTCTGTTCTGCAGAGTTTGGAGGTGACCCTGGACTTAAACTGCATGGGTCCACTCAGTCCACTCACAAGAAGTATCTACAATAGTCAAACTCCTGGAAACAAAGAACAGAATGGTGGTTGTAGGGGCTGAGGGGAGGGGCGGGGGGCTGCTAAGCATCGTGTATAAGATTTCAGTGATGCGAGGTGAGTATGTTCTAGAGAGCCGGCGCACAGCATTGTGCCTATAGATAATAATACTGTATTAGATGCTGACAATCTGTTAAGAGGGTAGAGCTCACGTTAGGTGTTCTTATCACAAGTCATCACAAGAACACAAAAGAGCTGAAGGACGAGCCAGGAAAGTGACAGGACGGGGTCGACACAAACTGCCAGGTATAGTCTAACTTTAGAGAACATGGAGTGAATTTTGAAGGACACTGCCGGGCGCTGCCCCTGGAGCTGCGGGATGAGGTTCCTGGGCTGGGAGAGCGCCAACCGGTAAGAGGCAGTAGAGCCTCGAACAGCAGCTGCTGAAGGCCAGTGCCTCTAGGGGGGTCGAAAGGCAGTAAACGGGGTGCCTCATGGGGTGCTTCTTGTCTGAAGACTCTGCTGAAGAGGGGGCAGCAGACTATGAGATGGCCGGAGGGCCCTTTTCTTAGGGGACTCTGCCTCATTCCCCCACCCCAACCAGTGTCTGTTCTCTCTGGAAGCCCTGCAATCTGCCCTCCACACAGGTGCCTGACTGCACCCCCTAACCCAAAAATCTGAATGCGTGCCTCTGCTGCTTCCATCTTTTCGGCATCATCCATGACCTTCTGAGTAAAATCCTGAACGTGGCAGACGAGGCTGGGATGTGGTCTTCCCGACCTGCATGTCTCATCTCCTCCCCACCTACCCCGTGTCCTTCATTACCCAGAGAAACAGAACTGGTGAACTCCCCGAGAACATGCCTCCAGCCCATTGCACTGTGCCTCCTGCTTGGAGCTCATTCCCCCTTCAGGGTTCAGCCAAGCACCACCTCTCCAGGGCAGCCTTCCCTAGTTCCCCGGACTGACCGGGTTTCCTTGCTCTCTGTTCCCATTTTGTCTGAGGCAAAGCTCTAGCATCATAGTGTTGACATGGCACTGTCTCTAATGCCGCTAGGGTACGGACCTGGTGCCTTACAAAGGGTTGGCAACAATTTAATGCATAAATCTTACCAAGAAGTCACCCTGAGATATAAGAAACAGTCTCTCTTTCCCTTTCTCCTCCCATTCCCTAAGGAGTCCAACTCTGGACAGTGGGGAGAACGTGGGGATTCCGGGTAAAGTTGGAGGGTGAGAAGTCCTAATCTTGACCTGAACCATTTAGAAACCCAGTAGTAGTTATCCAGCTCTTGGAATTGCTACTGGCAGGGTGGTCAAGGACAAAGGGGTGCAAAGATACAAGAAGCTTCCCCATGAACCTCCCCTTGAGGCCCCTATACTTCTCAGACTCACCCTTGAGAGTCGCTAGCCTATAAGAACATCTGAACTCTTTGCTATAAACCCAGAGGCTACAATAAGCTACCACAGGCTGGGTTTATTGTGATGGCGTCAACGGCCCTGCTGATTAATGAATGATGCATGTAAGTGAAGCAGAGAAGTCAATTACAGGTGAAAACAATGCGTGTCTTATGGGTTCCAAGGAGAAATAGATCAATATGGTTTCATATTGATAAGGGACTCAAACTACAAGAAGGGCGTGATTAATGTGTTCCACTGCGTTCCACATGAGAGCAGCTCATGGCCAAACTCAGAGAGAAGTTAATTAGATGAGGCAGGAGGAAGTGGACTGTTAGTCTACAAACAGTAAGAAGACTAATACGAAATGAGAGGAGGATCCGAAAGTCAGGATGAAAGTCGCATAAACATGTCAGCAACAATTGCAAAATGCCTCGGCACCTGGGGAGTTCTTTCCTCTTGAAATGAGCCACGTTATAATGAGATTCTCACCTTCCGGACAGTTTCTAAGATACATCTATCTTATTGTCAGTTTTGCAAAAGCACTATTTTGATGACTCATTCATTCATTCATCCTACGTCTTTAGATAGCACTCTAGTCTGGATGCTCCCCCGAGTACTGAGTAAGTAAACCATCGTCTGCCTTGACAAGTAGACGGTGCATCGGGGGACCCAAGGAGTAAGCGGTCAACGTTCACACATTACGATGGGCACTGTTGGAGAGTATATAGTAAACGGTAGCGTGCTGGCATCACAGCCCTGGGGCCACACAGAGCTCATCCAACGAGGCAGAATCACAAAAGCCCTGGACAGGAAGCCAGACCCCATCCCAGCTCTGCCCCTGACCAGCTAATCCACTGGAGCAAACCACTTCCGACTCTGGGAAGTCACAGGTAGACTGGTATTGAACAGAATACTTGACGGTACTTTCTGGCTCTATGATACTAGGTCTAGGCCAAAGATGGTCACAATTTGTTGTGTCTTTGAGCTGGAAAGAACGCCAAAGTGTTTCCCTGTGTACCTTCCCATAGGAATGCAGAGCTCATGGAGCCAGCTCGTGAAACTCTGGGTTTATTCAGACTTTCTCAGTCTGCTCCGGGCCCACGCCACCCCCAGACCCACCAGCCATTAGGGCTTCAGCACTGGATGCTTTTCTCATTTACCCTCTGGCTGAAATGTTCTTTCCCTCACTGTACCTTCTTCTGGAAAAGTCTCTACTCCCCTTTAAAGCTTATTTTGCCCAGAAAATGGCATTGTAGTTCAGTTTCAAGCAGTTTTCTGTTCTAACTTGTATGATTTTTGAAGGCAGGGGTTCTTTTTCATCCCTGGATTGTAATCATATGGCACAAAGCCTGGGGCACCTAATGTGTGCGTATGTGTGTTTTAGATTTAAGAATACATGAGATGACCGTACTCTGCAACATGAATAAATCCACATTTTCTTTCATTACAGCCACAAAGAAATTGGAAAATGAATTGAAGAAGGTTTGGGAACCCTGCCATCTTAGTGGGTAGGCATCTGAAGGTGAAGGTGTGATGTAGGGGTGGGGTCTGCGGGAGCCCTCAGGTCCCCTAGAATCCCATGGGCTTTAGTTCCGCAGACTCAAATTCTGTCTCCTGAGCGCTCCAGCATTGATCATTCTCATGCATGCTGATCCAGACTAACAAAGCCCCCAAGAGACAGGTGTCTATGGCCAGAATGATTTATTGTTTTGCAAGAACTGCATCTGTTAGGAAGAGACGACACATTTATTGGGGCCCGATTCTTCCAGTCTCCCCCTGCAGGCAATCCCCGTACTCGGGAGCCTGCTTGATGAGCGTGCAATCCAAGCAGGATACAGCTGGAGGAATATGTCTTCGGGCTCCCAGCTTCCACAGCCAGGTGCTTCGACCTCACCTCCAGGCTCTCTGTAGAGCGAGCTATACAGTCCTTGGGCACTAGTGTTGTGAAGAGGTTTGGTTGCAGTCAGGTGAGCTGGGAGCCCTTTGCCCCTCTGAAGTGGCTCAGCTTGTGATCTGGGATGGTTTCTGGAAGGGATTTTCCTAAGCTTCAGTCTCACTCCTGTCTTCTCCCCTGCCCCTGGGGGGGTTCTCCTGGATGCCTTCAGGGTGAGAAGGATTCCCTGACCTCCCTGAGCTGACTGATGGTGGGCAAGGCAGCCTCATCCTGAGATCCCACCTCCCCGCAGGGCCCTGGGGCTCTCACCTCTGGCTGTCGGCAGAGACACCCACAGGAATCCAGGCGCCATTCTTTCCTCTGCGTTCTCAATTTGTGCTGAATCCTGATGGAGAAATGTCTGCTCTCTAAATGGGAATCCCTTGGAGACTCAACACCAACCAAAACTATGTACGTCTATGCACTGTTCTAAGCACTTAATTTGTAGAGCGGAAATACATTTTCTTAATTTAACTTTCTGGAGAAAACACCCTACTATCGTCCCAGATCCACCTGTACCTGGTCAGAGTGAGCTGGCCTGAGTGGGGACACAGGGTGTGGGGAGCACGGCAGGGCCTGGCCAAGCCTCGGGCCTCCGCAGCCCTGGAGGGGCTGCTACTCATGCCTCCCAGCCCACAGCCTGACCTACCGATCCGGGAACAACAGTCACGGGCGGGAAGCCAGTGCTACCGTCAGCTCTGCACTTGTCAGCTAAGTGCACAAGTCGTCAGCACTCCACCCTGTAGCTTCCTAGTCTGTAATAGATGGAAATCTGGGAAATAATCTTCGGTTTTTGGTAAGAATTAAACTAGGGGATTCACATCAAGGGTTTAGCACTGGGCTTGACATGCAGCAAATAGATAATCTTATTATTGTTATCACATCACCAGCTCCTTAAGGACCAGCACTGGACTTCACCACCTTCACGCACACAGCCCCTTGGATTCTCCGCGCCCTCCCCCGCCTGCGGAGCCCCGCCGCGTGCTGGATCTTGGACTCAGACGAATGGCCATACCGCAGGACACGGGCCCTACTTTCTCGGTTGCGGTCAAAGGCTCCAGTGACCCAGCCCCGAGTGCAGCGGAGTTAACATCCCACACAGGGGATTTAGACTAGTGGGGCGCAGGAGCCTGGGGGAGCCAGCAGATACGGTTTTCTCCATCTGTCTGTGTTGAACTCGGGGGCTGTCCAGAGCCGTCCGTGGGCCTGGAAGCCCGCTGTGGCTCTTGGCAAAGTGGTGGCCAGCTCAGTGGTGCCTGCCCTGTGTGTACCCTCCCCCCTCCCTCGGTCCCTTTCCTGCTCTGAGATTGTGCTTAGCTGCTGTCTGCTTCCTGGGGAGTCTAGTCTAAGCAGGTCATGTTTCTCTTTGCATGTCCAGCACTGCTGAGAACAATACTCTGTCTTCAGTGCCCAGTCAACGTGTATTGACTTAACCCATGAAACCACGACTGTCTGAATGCCTGAAGAACGAACGAGAAGGCTTGTGGTCATCCCTGTGTTTCCACTGGGTAAGGCTCTGAGTTCTTTAGAGCCGTGATCGCCCTGCTTCTAACATACTGAAGGAAAGAAAGGAAGAAAAGAGAGGGGGGCAGGGAGGGAGGAAGAGTCAGAATCTCAAAGAGAAGCTGCCTCTCGGTTCCAGTCTGTTCCAAGTGCCTTGTTTGCTGAGTTCCATTTTGGGCCAAAACACTGCTAGTCTAGCAAAAGGGAGAGCAAAACCAGAATCACTTGTGAGAGCAGGGAGCGCCAGGAAGATCTCTGATACAATGGATGGGGGATTATTTTTAATCTGGACAAATGTCAAAAGCTTTAGCAGCTCAGTGCCAAGCCCCCAACCTCCTGCGAATCTTTAATTAGTTGTAAGCCTGGAAGCCCTTCCCGGGGAGCTGTGCCTTCACCGGGAACGAGCCACCCTCTGGGGCTGGCAGCTCTCTGGAGTAGAAGCCACCGCACTGGGAGGCGGCCAGCCGGGGCTCCAGACGCTGCCTGCCTTCCCTTCAGTGTGATCCTGGGGCGTCCCTTCCCTCCAAGACCCCACTTTCCTTTGTGTCCGGTGAAGGCCTGCGTTCTAACCTCCATCAGACTAGTGCTGGTGGCACGGCCGACTCACCCACAGGCGGGCCTGGAGAACTCCCTCCCTCCCTCCGATGGGATTCCAGCCTGTTGGACACACTCCGTGCCTGTGCTCTTGCTACCCTGGGGGAGAGCCAAGGCACGCCAGCCATGGAGGCCAGCAGGGCTCGGGCCCTGGAGAGATGGGGCAGCGGGCCCTGGAGAGACGGGGCGGCAGGCTCCGAGACCACACTCAGGGTGTCCCGACGTAGACACGGTGGACCCGCCTGTGCGTGCGTCCCGCTCGTGTTAGGTGCGTCAAGGGTGGCGTGCGGTCAGCACTTCAGTGCCTTCTCCGAAGAACTGGAGTAGAGGGCACGGAGGTGAGCGCTCTGCTTGGAGACCACCGGTTATTCCCAGAGGCCGCCAGAGGCTTGGTGAGAACATCCAAGATGATTTGTTGCATACGATGCTTTTCTTGAAAGCTCATTACATCTTTTTTTTCCCCCCAGCAGAGAGAATGAGCCTTGGTAAGGGGGTGGTTTGGGTTTGCCCTCCTCAGGGAAGTCGAGACCGCCGCTGTTGGCCGCCGCTGCTTCCTTGAGTGGTCAGCCCTGGTCAGCGCAGAACGCGGCACGGGCTGACACGCTCCTCTTTCACAAGTGCTTTTTACTCTTGCAAATCCATCTCCTTAACTCCTCATCAGAAAGAATCACTCTGGAATTGTCTCCCAGTATTCTGTCCACCTGAAATGTCTTTCGAGTTGGACCCAGAGATTTATCCAAAGTCACTGAGACTGTCATCGGAGACAGGCATGACTGTCGGTCAAAGACTGTCCAGCAGGACCCTGTGCCTTCCCTCTAGCCTCCCACTCTCTGCTCAGCCACGGTGTACCCACGGCCAAGCCCTCACTCCCTGCATCTGGCTGAGAATCAGGGGACTCAGGCCCTGCCCTTAGAGCTTGCTAGACTAACCTCGTACTACTTGTGAGTCCCAGGGGGGATCGGATGACTTAGAGCATCGACTCCTCTTCCCAACATTTGTTTCTTCACGGGCAGGGGCCTTGCCTGGGTCTCACTGTGTTGTTTGCCATCCGGCAGATAAGCCCGGAGGGCTGACTGTGCACCAGGACCTTTGCGGATGACAGGGAGCTGGAGACTCGAGCCCTGTCTGCACGGTGCTCACAGCTGCGGACACCTCTATATGTGGTGGACTGTGCAGAGGCGAGATGAAAATATCTAACACAGGAGACCGTTTCCCTGAGCACCTGGACGCTTCGGTCTCTCACGTGACAACAGGCCATTGAACCAAGGTCTAAGTAGTGAGGGTCTACAGTAATTTTCTACTACAGAAGGCTATTCTAGCATCCTTGCAGATGAGTGTGTGTGAGTGTGCGCCAGGACACGTGCGTATCTGTATCGTATGCAGGAGGGCGTTCCAATCAAGTCAAAGACTTCTGTTTCATCTGTGCATTCACTCGGCCATCACAACAGCCTCGTACTTGGGACCTTGTGTTCAGGTTGGGGAGACAGAGGCATGGACACGGCAAGAGATTGAACAAGGTCACCTAGTCCATCTGCAGAGAAACAAGAATTTATACCTTAATTGACTGACATCCAGATGAAAACCTTTTCTCTGGGTTCCCCCTGCCCCTGCAGCTGTCGGTTCACCTTAGACTCAGCAGACATATTATTATACTATTTTTTGTTGCTGTTTAGGGTAAAATAGATTTAGAAAATTTGTTGTCATATTATTGGATTATTTTAAAATAATTATATAAAAAATAAAAATAAAAAATACTTATATAAATTCTCAAGGAAAAAAACACATGGGAGGAAAGAGTGTTTGTGATGGATTCACCAAGCAGAGCTGAGTATCGTGTTCAGTTAATGGCCTCGTGCACGCCTTCCTTTGCGGGGCTGTAGCCAGTGGTCTGTCATCCCATCCGGAGTCCTCTGGGGGATCGCATTTCCTTGCAGAGCTGAACTGGAAAGAAGGGCTCTCTTCCTTGTTGAGAACTGGTTGACATCCGTGCCTGCGAATTGACTGGCCTTTCTCTCAACCAGAAGGGGAGAGGGACAGGTCCAACAGGAAACAGCTGGGGGGCAGAACACGTGCTTTCAGTGTGTGCCTGTCACACCCATGTATTTGCACACGCGCTCTCTCTGGAGGAGGAAGGAGGCTTGCTGAGCCTCCTGAGAACCTGAGGCTCTAAGAGGCCTGTGCCTTTCCCGGGTGAATTTCCTGGGCTGTGACTTGCAAGGCCACCGCGAGGTCCCCAGTCCTGCACGCCCTCTGCCATGGCACACTCCCCGAGGCTCCCACACACGCACTGAACCCCGGACGAGGCAGCGGAGTTTCCCAGGGAGGTTCTGTCTTTGCAGAAGGATATTCTGAAAACATTCGCTACTGCTTTGCCCACACTGTCTCCCAGTGTGCCCTTCTCCTCCGCTTTGTGGACGTCCTTGCTTTTGGCCAGTGCCACGTACGGTCCTGCCAGGCTGCCATGCCAGCACCTGCTCCAAAGGCGGTGACTGACCAAGGAACCAGACACCCCTCTCCCAGCCCAGCTGTCTGGTTGCGGGAGCTCAAAGCACTCCTACCTGGAGGGAAAGAAACCCCAGCCACGCACCTGACAGCGCGTCACCTGAGCCGCTTGGAAAACCCATTTAAGAACTTCCTCCCTGGTTAGAGCCCAAGCTGGCCGGGCCCAGCGGAAGCCCCCCAGCAGCTCTTGGGTCGGCCAGCTGGCCTGCTGAGTCTGCCCCTCCTCTCTGTGCAGCTGGAGTCCCAGAAGGGAGTAATAATCAGAGAAAACTTTGCAAGTGTTCAAACTGAATAACATCGTTGTTGTTCATGGCTCCTTTTCTTCTTCTTTTTGCCATCTGGAGCCACAAACTGTCCAGTTTGCAAGGCCAAATCTGTGTCCTGTTTACTCCTGTCACTTGACTGTTGCTTCTCTTCACCGGTGGTTCTCCACAGGGAAAGGACCTGCTGGTTACTTCCGTCCCCTCCCCTGCACGCCTGAGCCCTGAGAAGCTCTTTGCTGCACCCCGGCTCCCCGTGCACCTCTGCGTCTCCCCTCTTTCCATGTGCTCTGGACGCAGTCCTGCCTCTGCTGCTCCTCGCAGGGCTGCGTGCACATGTGTGTGCCTGCAGCTCCGGCTTTTCTTGTCCTCACCACGGAGCCCCTGCCCATCTGAAGGGCCGGGGGCCATGTGAACCAGGGGCTGCTGATATTTAAAGTACATGTTGAAAGTAGCAAAAGAGGGGGATGAAAATAAACCAACAAAATCAAACGACCCCAATCCTAAAGGAGGAAGGCTTCAAGTTATACAGATCCCACAAGCAGGTACAGTCCTTCTGTCCTTGCAAGAGGAGTGATGAGTGTTGTGGGTCAAACCGTGTCCCCCAGAAATGGGTGCCGCAGTCCCAGTGCCCCCAGCCCTTCAGACTGTGATCGGAGGTAGAAAGATGCAATTACTGTAGATGCAATTAAATGAAAGTGAGGTCATACTGGACGAGGATGAGCCCCTATCCAATATGATAAGACTCCCTCTAAGAAGAGAAAAATGTGGACAGAGGCATGCACGGAGTGAAGACCCAGGGAGTGGTGGGCATGTGCTGATGGAGGCTGAGGCCTGGGGGACGCCTCTGCAAGCTAAGGAACGCCTGGGGCTATGAAGAGCTGGAAAAGACAAGGGTGTCCCCTTTAGAGGCCCCAGAGAGGGCAGGACCCTACAAGCACATTGATTTCAGACTTCTGGCTTTCCTCACTGTGACAGAGGAAGTGTCTGTAGCTTTAAGCTACCCAGTCTGTGGTAGTTTGTTACAGCGGCCATAGGAAACTCATACAAACGAAAGGACAACCAAAATAAAACCACCCCTCTACAAACAGCTGTAGAATGTATCCTCTTTGATAAAACTACATGATTCATCCAACAGATACTTGTTCAACATATTTTCATCCAGAATTGCTCTTTCAAGACATGACTGTTTTCTTATTAGATGCCGGTCATGGCAGACACACACCACTAAATCAAGCATCTAGGTTAACTGTTAAGAATCACAGTCTGGCAGTGGAGTGGAGGCCTCCATAGAAATGAATCTATGTGGTAGACAGTATCGAGCACTCTGAGAGAGGTGCAGCCTGAGTGCAGTAGGGCTACATGCTGGGAAATCTACACAGGCTCAGAGAAGAGGTGACACTGGAGCTGCCGGTGGTGGCGGTTGACTCCGTGGAGGGTGGGGAAGGAAGCTGAGAACACCTGTGCAGAGACAGGTGCCCCAAGACTAGCCAGGAAGGAGGGATGGCTTTACAAATGAGGAGATGCTTGAGCCGTCCCTTGAGAAGACGTGACCACCTTCCCTCCATAAGGTAGAAGATGGTAGTGGTGTTGCTGATTGCTGATTGCTGTTCATTTCAGATAGAATGGCAGTTGCCTGCAGATGCGAAGAGGCAAGAGAAAGCATGTAGCCCTCAGCAAGAGTCAGCAGAGAGCAGACCATGAGTCTCCAGATGGGCCATAAAGAGTCTGGACCTTTGAGTAGCTGATGGTTAGCCTGCTCCAACATGGCGGATACTTCAGTGACTGTTGCCCACTCAGACATTTCTCTGATTTACATGATATCCTGACTTCCTTTCTAGACTTAAAATATTTTTATATCTATGTTTTACTCTGTATCCAAAGCCCTTAGTTAAATAGTTTTATTTTGTGCCTCCTTCACCAGTACTTGACTTCTGGGAAGTAATGGCTGTTTCTTCCTCTGGGCTTTTGAACTTACGCTACTACTGCCATAGATACATGCCTGAAATGATTATTCCTGACTCATGGTGGGATGAGCCCTAAAGGCAGTTGAATCATATCTCCAACTCATCAAGAACAACCCCCCACCCTTCCTACCCCATCCCTTTCTCATTTCCCTTCTCCCCACTATCTTTAGCATTGGTGGTAGCTGGGTATCCAGATCCTGTGATTCAGTGATAAAACAATCACCACCTGAAGTGATTCATTTTATTGTTGGTTTTCTAAAGTGAGAGAACAAGCATGGGAAACCAGAGCCTTCCAAAGTCTTCATGCAAGTGACCCAACACCATCACTCAAGAGTCATTTTGGTAAAGGAAGCAGGTTGCCGTTCTGGACGGGGGTGTGGCGTGACCCTCGGTAGACGCCAGGGGCGGAGAGTGGACAGGAAGTCCCTCTCTTGTTCTCTTCCTTTCTCCTCTGTAACCATGGCAGTTGCCATGGAAACACACCCTTGTGAGAGTTCCTTTTGACTCACAGCTGTTGAAATCGCTAACATAGCACTGAAGGGTGGATTTTTTTAAAGTATATATGTGTATATGTGCGTGCGTGTGTTTAACAAAAAAGAATCTCTCCTGTTATAACCGTTGCGCTGGAGGCAGGGGCAGCTGCTCCATCAAGGAACGGCATCCGTGCTTCAACAGCCCTTCTCATTCGTGAGGAGTAAGAAGCAGAGAAAGAAAGGGGACAAAAAAGTCATTTGCTGGCTACCTGCTTGGAGCCAGGGACTGTCAGAGGCTTAGAACTCAGTCTCCCAGTTTAATGTACAACCGTGTTCTCCATTTCATAGATGAGGAGACCAAGTTTCAAAGAAATGAAGTGGCCGGTGTAGAATTTTCCACTTCATAACTGGCTGACCTGAAACTCACACTTATCTGTCTGCACTGAACGCAACACTATTCATACATTCAATATTGCCGCTAGTTGATATTCTCCGGGGCTGTGTCAAGTCTTCTTGAACTCTCTAAACCCTGGGCTCCCGCAATGCTCCCTGTAGAATAAAGAGAAGATTTGCCTTTGGCTACTGGGAGGTAATCTTTGTTGTATTTGATAGGATTGTCGTTGGTTAGGGCAGGGCCTGGTCTGAGGGTGGGCCAGCTATACTTGATAGTCTTAAGATGGGAGCTAGCCACCTGAGAAAGAGGACCATGTGATCTAGGGTGGGGTTTTGGATCACAAAGTTTCAGCGGACCTGGAAGCCAAGATCAGCCTTGTGGGCAGTCAGTCAGTCATGCCCGCTTCATGAAGCTCCAGCAAGTCTGAACCATGGGGCCGTTTCTCTAGTTGACGGTACTCCCTAGGTATCATCAGGCATCCACACCAGGGCGTAACCTGTCCTGACTCCATGAGAAGCTTTGCTTTTGAAACCTTCTCAGATTCTGCCCTACGCATCTCTTCCTTTGGTTGATTTTAATCTGTATCCTTTTCCTTTAATAAACTATAACTGTGAGTATAACAGCGGTCCTCCTGGTGAATTATCAAAACTGGGGGCAGTTTTGGGAACCCCCCCCAACCTTGCAGTTGGTGTCAGAAGTGAGGGAGCTCTTGGAAACTGTCCTAACTTTCTGTTGGCCCAGACTCTCATATTTCCATAACTACCATCATGCCCTCCCTTTTTTTTTACAAGCAATTTTTAAAAATTTAAATTCAATTTAATTAACATATAGTGTATTATTAGTTTCAGAGGTAGAATTCAGCATTTCATCAGTTGTATATAACACCCAGGGCTCATTCCATCAAGTGCCTCCTTAATGACCAGTTAACGCGTCCCCCACCCCTCTCCCCTCCAGCAACTCTGTTTGTTCCCTTCCATTCCCCTATGTTCATCCCCGCTTTTAAAAACACTGGTATTCTAGATTGTTTCTCAATCAAAAAAGCAAACTGTGCAGGGAATTTCATACCAGGCACTGAAGATATTATAATGACAGGGGAAAAATGACAGGCGAGAGGGGAGATTTGCAGGGAACTGAACAGGCAGCTGAGAAATCCCTCAATCATGTCTTGCCACTCAGTGTGTGTAAGGGGAAAACTAGTTTCCTCGATCAGCTTAGTTTACTTCGGATCCCCGGCCAGATGGATCTCTCACATGTTAGGACCAAGACTGCAAACCACGAGGGATGACGGAAAGTTATCTTTGATCAAACATCTGGTCTCCTCTACCCATGCTAAAAATGGCCATTTGAATATCACCGGTGGCGATTTGGAAATCCCTTTTATTTGTTCATCATTCATTAACAATTCGCCAGGGATGAAACGATGAGAGTCCCACTCTGCCTTCATGGAGTTCATCGCCTACTTGGAGAGACACGATGTCCAGGGTGAGGACACCCTGACAGACTCCGGGGAGCCCGAGGGAAGGGTGGGAGGCTGGGTGCGGGAGGCTTCCTGAAGGGGAGGACCTCTGCCCAGTTTTTTATAGACCATGTAAGAGCTCGTCAAACTAACAGAGACAAAAACACCATAGGATGGCAAAGCCAACGTGCGAATTCACGGTGACTGTTGGGAAACTGCGTGTATTTCTGCTGTAGCGGCACTTGGGTGGGGACCCACGGATGCAAAACGTGAGGTCCATCTTCAGGTATTGGGCATCTGCGGTGCCCAACCTCAGGAGAAAACCTCTGTGGACACAAAGTGACCACTTGCAGCAGACAAAGCTGAGATGTGGCTGCCCCTCGTCCTTCCTGGAGAAATTTCCAACCAAGAACTGCCCGTAAGTCACACGGGTTTATCCTGTTTTCAGTCCGGGTAAAATTTCCTGATAAGATTTCCACTTGTTAGTTTCAAGTAAATAAAGCCTAGCTCTCCCCAAATGATCTGTTATTATCTGCCTTCCATTTACTGACCCAATGGACACTGACTAAAATGACCAAACCATGCTTTTTTTCTGCTGTCCCCTGGTGTCAGCAGTCCCGGCCCAAGACTGTCATCTAGAAGGTGTCGGCCTGGGTGGGGGTGGGGAGCAGTGGGGGTTCTGCGAGACTGGATTTCACCTTTCACCTTGACTCCTACCTAAACCAATGCGGACAGCCAGTGGAGCAGAAAAGATGCCATGAAAATGTTCAACCCACCTCACAGGGCTGCAAGGAACATAGGAAATCCTAGAGGTCGAAACGCTGAGAGCTTTATATTCTGTAAATGGCTGCTCGGTGACTTCTGTGTGATTCCCTGTCCAAGCCACTCTCCTGTCCAGGAGCAAACACCGAAGCACTGAGAACAGCACTCGGGTACCACCCGTGACAACACAGAGCTGCCCAGTGATGCCTCCTGCAGAGGTCTTGAGTCGTTTGTAGACTGGTCCCCCCATCCCTGTTTTCCATACAACCATTCTGTGTGGTGGGGGACCTCCATGAAATCAATACCGAAACAAGCTCAAGGCCATGCCGGCCTCAGCTTATCGCTCGCCCCTCAGCACGGACAGGTAGCTCCACGGGGGCGCTCCTCATCGCCAATGCCAGAGTGAGCGTCAGACGGCGCACGGGGCTAGGGGCTCATGCACGTGACTGTGCGTCAGAATCACCTGCAGGTCTCAGAGGTCTCCACTCCTGGTAGGGGCTGGGCCCAGCCCCAGGGTCTGACTCAGTAGGACCGCAGGGGGCTGGGCTTGCATTTCGGACAGGCCCCCAGGGGGTCAGAGTCACGCTGTGGGAACCTTGCTGGGGTTTAACACCCCCTGGCCTCCAGCACCTCTGCCCACCCTGCATTGGCTGGCATCTCCCCGGATGGCGCCTGCGCCCGACTGTCCCACTGATACCGGAGCTGGCTGACGGTCCTTGCAGCTCCAGGTCACACGCTGATGTCTAAACGCACAGGGAAAGCAGAGCACGGTGTATTTGGCATTTCGAAGGCAGTGATCGCCGACCGATCCAAATGCCTTTTGTTAACTGCTAATAGGGGCTGAAGTGGTTTGGTGATAGGCATCTCTCAACATCCAGAACTGCAGTTGGGAAGTCATCCTTTTCTGTTATCAGTGGTCAAAAAGAGGAAACACTGACATAGCCAATTATTACAGATATAGATAGATAATATGTACTGATAAAGTAGATATATCAATATAGATTGATATATATTGATATTGCTAAATAGCTATGTAAATATGAGAGAAAGAGAGAGAGAGAGAAAAAGAATGAATGAGAACATTCCGTATCAACCTAGAATAAAACAGAGAGATCCAAAGCAAGGCAGCCTCAGGATTTAGGACCAGGGAAACAGTAAACCCGCAGTGGGGGCAGGTGGCAGAGCAGGTGTGAGGATGCCAGAGTTCAAGTCAGAGCTCAGCAAGGTGCCCCAGGTGGCTGGAAGATGGAGACTTAAGGATGACACTCAGGGCACTCTGATAAATTATGGCAGAGAGCTTGGTTGGCTGAGGTCGTATTTAAAGAGCAAGGCTCTCGCCTTCATATGTTTTATTGGTGAAAAATCCCATGAGCAAAGTGACTTAGAACACTGCCTCCTTCAGTTCAGAGCGTTTGTTTGTAAGGTGTAGGGGCTATTTCCTTACAGTCCTTCGGCACCTGTTGGCGTGATTATTCCGAAAGCTTGGAAATGATTTTTAAGGACTTCTCATGCATTCACTCAAGAAATATTTGCGGAGTGCATGCTATGCTGTAGTCACTAAGTATGCAATGGGTTAAAAACAAGTCATGGTGTTTCCCTCATGGGGTCTATTATCTAACAGGTGAATAGACATCAACCAGGTAATCCCCCAAGTGCTGAAATGATGACCCAGCTCTGGGGGATGGCTGTGTGAGACGATGACAACGTGTAACAGAGAAATCTCACCTAGCTGGGTGGTTGGAGAGAACGTCTGCGAGATGCCAACCATGCGCGGAGACCTCGGCAGTGAAGCAGAACTAAACCGGAAGCAAGGCTGGCTTTCACATTTCAGTGGTAGCACCCATTTTATCCTCCCAATGACCCTGCAAAGTGGATGGTATTACTCCCCGTGTAGACGAGGAGGCCGAGGCTAAGGAAGGCTTTCGGGTCACAGGACCAGGAAGTAGCACGTTGGATCCACGCCCTGGTCTTTTGGGTGCATGTCTCTCTATTCAACACTTCCTCATTATTTGTATGAGAAAAAAATATGTGTTCATATTGGGAGACCTTAAAGACAAGATAATTCAAGTTCCTTATGTTAGGTGCAAAAATTTAGACGTAGGATTTGACTTCAGTTATGGATGGAGTTTGGGGCAGAAGCAGGGCAATTTCTGAACACAGTATCCTTTGTGGCCAAGCATGCCGCCCAGAGCCCCACTGGCTCCCCACCTGGATCCCAGGGTCCACCACCAGCCACCTGCAGCAACCGTGCACAGCTGCAGAGTACTTCTCCAGATTGGGCACCATGGCCAGCCCCTGGAGGACTCTAAGTTAAAGACCTGCTGGGCGCCACCCCCAGAGTTTCTGATTCAGCCGGTCTGGGTGGGGCTGAGTGTGCACATTTCTAACAGATTCCCGGTGATGCCAACACTTCGGTCCCAGGGCCACACTATGAGAACCAACCCCCGAGCTACAGCACAGAGAACACCTGTCAGGAAAGTGGCGCCCATTTTGAGACCTGGCATATAGGGAAGTGCCTGAACACTTGGAGCCTAGTTAGTAAGGACCAGGCTGATCAGAGCTCCCTGTCCCTACTCACCATTCTCTCTCATCCTGGGCTAGTCCAGGCTAGTCCATTCCTGCTTCCAGACCCCTGCATCCTTTGATACCCAATGCAAATGGCACCTTCTCCTGGAGCTCCACCCTCCCTCTTCCCCCAGCTGGGATCTGAGCTGGGCTGACCTTGCACATCCCCCTAGTTTCACTGCGGTCTTCCTAGTACAGTGATCAGCTTGCAGAGATCACACCTATCTGCTTTTGTGTTCCTACATAGTAACTTTCGAGTGTCTAGCACAAACCAAGCCTTCAATATACATGTGTTGAATAAAAGTGTTAAACTTTGAAAAGAATTTAGCCACATATTTTCACATCTTATACTCCTAATAGGCTCATGAGGCAATCTGAGCAGAAATATTTACCCCTTATTTTTAGAAGAGAAAAAGAGGACACATACAGGGATTGCAAATGAACCGCCACTGTGCTATCATTGGCCCCTGCGAGAAACAGTTGGTGCGATCAAATTTGACATGGAGGAGAGTTTACAAAGGGACAGTTGACAATGGTGCGGGCAAGGTTCAGGAACAGCCAGGAAGAAGCAGGACCACCCTGGAATGGACCCTGTCTGTATAACCTAGAGAAAGCCCCACGTGGAAAGGGCCTTGAGAAGAGCTGTGGCCTTGGTAGAGGAAGTTTGGGGGGACCTGCCGGGAAAGGAATGGAATATCTGTATTCCCCCAGCTCACCATCCACTCCCACCCCCATCTCCTGCCCATGCCTCCCAAAGGCCAGACTCAGCTGAGCGGCAAACGGTGACGGAGCCTATGCCAGGGGCCGGTGTACGTGGGGCCCCGCACAGAGCCAAGTGGGGGAGTGGAGGGCAGGTCCAGAAGGGCTGATGGAGGACATCCCAGGCATTGACTCCTGCCTCTGATGTCTGTACATCTTCTCCTCAACGCTGCTGCTTCTACAGGGGCTCAATCTTCCTGTTACGAATGCCTGCTACATGGAATGTAGATGGTTTATTGATAAAGACAGAGCAGTTTAATTAAATTTTAGACGGGGTTGTTTTAGAAAAAGGCTCATTTTAGCATTCACACTTTCAAACAAACTTTCTGCTTTATGGGTGCTAGTTTCTTAAAAAAAAAAAAAGTCAACAAACCATAACACTGAAAACGTTTCATGCTAGCTTCTTACAAACTGCCTCACTGAGCAGATCGTACGTTTATCCTCCGTGGTAGGACTTAACACGCACAGGATAATGATAGAAAAATGAAATGAATTTCAACAAATAATCAAGGATGCGGTTTCAAAAGACTGGTGGAATTCTTAGTACAATAATCTTTTTTTTTCGAAGTCATGTTTATTTTATGAGTCTGAAACAACTGATTCCAATAAGTCTTTGGGCTATGGAAGCAGAAAAGGAACACGATGTAATGTAGCATAGCATAATATATGAAGCAATCATTCAAACGTAGCTTGCAGTACATACGTCAATAAACTTCCAGTGTATCGAAGCCGGTGAAGGATAGGAGATATTCATGCAGAAGATGTTTATTCAATGCATTGTAAAAAATCCATTTTTCTTCAGCTTGCCAAATGTGCCTGAGAGTTATTACTAATTTATCACGAAAAAGCAACCACCAGTGTGATCTAAACAAGGAAAACTGGATAATTTCTCATCTTGCTCTTTTGGACCTTAACGAGATACTGCCGGAATGCGACTGTCATGAGCGTGGGCCATAGGGTGGGGTCTTGCCCCGACTCGGTGGAGGTTCCGATGGTGCTGAGAATGCTGGCGTGGGTGTCAGAAGACCTGGATTCCACATCTAGCTCTTTCGGGACCTGGATGTGCCCCCGAGGCTCAAGGGTAAACCGAGAGAAGTAAAGTGCAGAGTGGGAAGTTCCTTCCAGAGATGGTGTTTGTGGTTCTCAGGTGGGTTCAGGAACCTGTGCGCCCACCACAGGATGTGTCTCCGTCTCTCCTCCGGGTGTCTGATCAGCTCCTAGGGGAGCACGCTCACCCCCCGCGGGCGCCGACGGACAGCAACTCCTTTCTGCCGGCCTCGGAGCAGCTCCGCAGAGAATGCCGGCGCGTGAAGGGCAAGAGAGCAGCTCAAGGACAACTCCAGGCTGGGGAATCTTGAGCCACAGGGGTTGTATTAGTTTTCTATTGCTGCATGACAGATTACCACGCACTCAGTAATTGGCATTTGTTATTTCGTGTGTCAGAAACCCAGGTACAGATGGCTAAGCTGATCTTACAACGCCGTACCCCAAATGCCGGCCAGGCTGCTTTCTCATCAGATGCTTGCGTGGGAAAAGATCCGCTTCCAAGGTCCCTCAGAGCTCATTTCCTGGTGGCTGCAGGGCTCATGGTTGCTTACTTCTTCGAGGCCAGCCTGAGACTGTCTCTTCAGGGAGGGGCCCACACCTCTTTCAAGGGTTTTCCCTGATTAGGTCATGCCCACCCAGGATAATCTAAAATTTGATTAAGGTGCTCTTTCTTTTTTAAAAAAAGATTTTATTTATTTATTTGACCGAGAGAGAGAGAGAGAGAGAGAGAGAGAGAGAGCACAAGCAGGGGGAGTGGCAGGCAGAGGGAGAGGGAGAGGGAGCCTGACATGGGGCTTGATCCCAGAACCCTGGGATTATGACCTAGCTGAAGGCAGATGCTTAACCGACTGAGCCACCCAGGCGCCCCTTGATTAAGGTCCTAACTAATGGGGGCCTTAATGACATTTGGATCCCTTCATCCTTGTCATGTAACAGAACCTAATCACAGGAGGGATGCCCCTTTGTAATCAAAGGTCCCTCTGCACTTGAGTTCGGGATATTAGACAGGGATGTAGAAAACACAGTGGCCTAGAATCTTGGGATCATCCTAGAATTCCACATTCCAAAATAAGTATTTTCTGTACTCCATTTATTTTTCAAGACCAGGCGTTCTGGTCCTGCTTCTTTGAAACGGCATTCGGAATCCATGCGGCCGCTCTCCGAGCTGCTCTGGCCCGGCCAGCTCTGGGCTCCCCGCTGCAGACCATGCTGCTGACAGTTACCATCTCTCCCCTCACTCTCCTCAAAACCAACTGCAAATTACTCCACAGCAGAGACCGGGGGTTTAAATCTTCGTATTTGTATCTAGCACGCACAACTTCTACACAGTAGACACTCGGTGATTAATGATTGATTGCTAGTATTAAAAAAGCACTTAATATGTGTATGGTTCTTCAAAGTTTATAAATCACTCTCATATGCTTTATTTCGTCTAACTCTGTGAGGTGAACAGAGCAGAAATCAACATTATTTTCAAGGTAAGTCATTGGAAGACTGTAGAGTAGCCAAAGATTAAAAAAATAAAGTAAAAAAATGTACTTTGGACTGGCTGTGTTGTCACACGTGGTGTAAAAGCAAAAAATGCAGAAAATAACTTTTGTTTCACTCAGAGCTGCCCTGCCTTCCATTTTTTACTTCTACTAGAATGTTTCTCGGATGGAAGAACCCTAGCTTTTGTTTATTGAAAAAGCCCCCACTGTTTTATTAATGTTGCATACAACGTCAGCACCTCTGTATTCAAGAAAGCAGCGTTGGGGGAGGGCTGCTCAGAGGGACCCAGTGAGGGATGCACGTGGACTAGACTGTTCTCATCGGCAAATGTGTTTCTTCAGCTTTATTACCCCCGGACACATTTTAAAGTGAAAATATTCAAACAGTATAGAATTGTTTAATGTGGCAGAACTAATGTCATGAGAGAAAATAAATGTAAATCTACAGATTTCATGAAAAAAAAAAGAACATGAAACACTGCCACGGTAAATGAGTCCCTGAAGATCACAAGCCACAGAATCTCATGTCCGTTGGCGCACGTACACCTTACGCTTCTCACTCGTCTCAGTTCACGGTTCACCAAGCGTTGCCTGGGGTGCAGGGAAGCTGGGCAGGACCCAAGAGGAAGGTGGCCAGTCCCTCCCAGAAGGTGCTTATTCCTGTGTTGGGGCCCAATGCGAAGGAAAGGCAAGTTGCAGTTTGAGCCCAGAGGAAGGGAAACTAAGCCCCAAGGAGGGAGCAGAGGACATCTTATCTGAAGGTTAAAGGGAAAAAGGGAATGTTTTGGATTGTTTGTGTTTCCCTAAAACTCACAGGTTGAAACCCTACCCCACTGTGTGATGGTATTAGGAGGTGGGTAATTTGGGAAGTAATTAGGACAGGATGAGGTCATGAGGTGGGGCCCTCACGATGGGATTAGTGTCCTTATAAAAGTCACCCTGGGGACCTGCCTCATCATCCCTGAGCCATGGGAGGATGCTAGGAGAAGTTAGAGGTCCACAGCCCCAGGAGGCGGCTATCACTGGAACGCTACCACGCGGGCACCCTGATCTGAGAAGTCCAGCCTCTGGCAGGACGAGAAAGAAATTTCCTTTGTTTATAAGCTACTCAGTCTATGGTATTTTTGCTACAGCAGCCTGAGCTAAGACAGGAAGAATAACATTTTAAGCAAAGGGAATCCATCTACAATGAATAAAGGTATGAGAAAGCTCCAAAGAGGCTGAGAAAGTCAAATAGAATTTCAGATGCGGCCAGAGTGAGGAGAGGGAGACGGTGGGCAGGGGAGAGAGGAGACGGAGGAATCGGGAGGGCAAGAACGTAAATGTGCGTGCCAGGCCGCTCAGCCTCGGTAAGTGTGACCACGGGGACCCGCTGTGTCATGGAAGAATGAACTTTACGGATGTAAGCAGTACAGACAGAACTACCATCAGGAATATATTTCCAGCAAGATGAGTCAGAGTACCAATTCTTAGGTAAAGCAATGATACTGAAGACACCAGAGTCAACGTTTTTAATGAATAAAATCCCTAAGACCTGGTGGTTAATTCAATGGTTGTGGGTCATATTCAGGAAAAGGGAAGGAAAAAAAAATGAGTCCAAGATTTCTGACTTAAATAGCTTAGTGTTTGTCAGGACTTCTGTTGCGAAAAGGGAACGGAGGAAGGCGCAGACGTTGTGAGGAAAGAACGAAATGACGCTCTGTAATGGGGCCTCTGGAGGGGGGGCAGCGATGGGCACAGGCCGAAGCTCTGAGGGTCATTTGGGGCCATCATGTATCCACGGAAAGTGAAGCACAGGTATGGATCCGACTGACCAGGAAGAGAAGAGAGCAGGGTCGTAGGGACGATGAACTTTCAAAGGGAATGTGCCGGGAGCCAGAGCGAGGGCACGAGCGCAGCCCGCAGGATGTGCAGCGGCTTCTGAGACTCTTCGGGATCTTGAGGTGACAGCCGGGTTGCACTTCGGCTCTGCGGGAAGGTTTTCAATGGCTTCCCAGTTGTCCCAGAATCAGGACAATCTCCTCCATCGGGTTACCCGGGGCAGCACTCTGATAGGGACCTACTTCCGTGCCATTTCCTCTCCTCGCGGGTTCTTAGGACACGCTTCTGCTCTCTCTGCCCACACCACTTCTCCAACTTGGTCCCGTGTCACCTCTGTTCCACCCTCCAGCTCTTACTCATCTTTCAGGTCTTGGCCCAGACAGGAAGCCCTTCCAGAAGCACCCAGACTGGCCTCCTTCCTCTCCGGGGTGCCCCCAGGCATTTCAGCCCCGAGTAGCGTGTAGCAGGTGACACCTATCAAACACGAGTGTGAAGTGAACTGAAGCAAGCAAGTGACCAGCCTGGAAGCTGCGGTCACAGGGCCAAGGGGTGGTTCAGGCCTGACTAGAGTGTGTGTCGGTTAGGGTTGTTTGGCTGCGAGCAACAGATCCCCGAACTAGAGAGCTTAAGCAAGATGGGAACTGGAGGAAAGACACTGACTAGCTCGCTTGATTAATGGAAGCGCTGGAGAAGGGGGTGTGGAAATGTCCAGGAGCCAGAGTCCAAGGAGCCCCAGGAAGCCGTTTACCAAAGCGCTCTGCTGGAACCAGGGGCTTTCCTCAGGAGTGATCTGTCAACAGGCTCGAAGTTCCAAGCCCAGGATGGGGCCCCATGATGGCCCTATCTTGGGGCACACATCTGAGCATTTTGGGAGAGGAGTGAAGGACACTTTTTAAATAGTCCCACCTGTTGACTGTTACACATCCAATGAAGACAAGTAATCCCTTGAAGAAAATAAAGAAACGGAGTGATTTCCTTAAGGACGACAGAGCCTCCTATGGGGGAAGAGATTCCCTGAAGGGAAAGATCAGGAAATGCAGGAGCCATAGTCACTAGGAAAAGGCGTGGGACACGCTGCATATGGTTTTTATTTTAAGCGAGAAGATACATTCACTCTGCAGTGTGGACAGAGGCCGGAGAAAGGATCTTTATTTCAGCTCTAAAGAAGGGGAAGCTTTCAGGGCCTCTCGATGAAATGACAAAAGAACGTGTAATGTTCGGAAGGCAGTTGGTATCCAGGAGCAAAGCACTGCCTTACTTTCCTTCAAGAGACGCCACTCAAGGCCACTGGATCACATTTTCAAATGACGAGACTTTTCCTCCTGATTTTGTCTGCCGCTGGGATCAGACCCGAAGAGCCGTGTGCAGTGACCTGCCCAGAGACAAGAAACTGGGTCGACGAGTCTGTCACGTACAGAGCGTGTTTCCACGTTCCTCAGCGTGGAAACACATCACCAGAGTTAATAACTAAGCTTAATTTTAAAGCCATGTCTGGAGAAAGGGAGGCTTAACCCCACGTAGAATCCAGGAGTTGCTCTCAGGAAGAGTGTTCTGGGCCAGGAGCCACCGAAACACAGGGGAGGATTTCTGACCCAGAGGCCGTGGACTAGCTGTGTGACATAGAGCAGGTCACTTTGTTTCCTTGACTCTAAAGTGCTTTGATTAGGTAAAATCCAAGGACTCTTCTTGTCTTCGAGTTACATTGTGCAATAATATACATATTTAGATATTGACAATTTTACTGCAATTTTATCACTTCACGTATTTTAGACCCAAAATGTCCCCTTTTATCTTACCAACTCATGTACAGATAATAGGATTGCCTGCCTCCAGAAAACTGGAGGTAATCAAGCAAAACGTTCAAGGTGATTGAATTCAAATTCATTTTTTAAACAAACATTTGATGTGCAGATAAAGTGTGCCAGACGTTGAATTGTGCACTGGTAAAAGAACTTATCTTTGTTTCAGTAAAGGAATAGGGATAAACACAAAATACAGATACATACAAAAGTCACTGGGGAAAAATGATTTTGAATACCTAATGTTAAGTGGGAAAAATATTAGTGATGAATGGCCAAAGAGAGAGAAGTTATAGAAAAGCTTATTGATATTGTAACCCCAATCTATCATTTCCTGAAAAGATCTCTGCTTTGGATTGGAACATTCTCTGCAGCAAACACTGCCGGCTCAAGGAAACCCTTAGGATGACCGATGAATAGTGTAACTAACAGCCAGTCCATACCCTGTATAGAAACAAACATTTGCTCCCAAATTGCTTGGATCCATATCTCAGTGACACATTTTTTTTTTCATTCTATCATAAATTGTGCCACATCATTATTTAAGAAATGAAACTGGCCTCCAACGAAACACAAATGTTTACTTGATTCAATTTACCGGGACAACTTGAGAAACTTCAAGAATCTGCTGCTGGTCTCACCTGGGCACACATTCGCTCCTACGTGGCTGAGCCAGGCCTGCAGCTGGGAGCTAGAAATGCCACAAGGTGAGAGGGACCACGTGTTGTCGCCTGTTACAGATGCAAGCCTTGGGAAAACCCCAGGCAAAGTTGTACCAGAGGCTGGAGAGGCCCAAACTGAAAATTCAGAGACAATGCTCAGGGACGGGACAGACTGAATCACACGACGTGTTCTGTGCTAAGTACAGAGGGTTGTGTGTGACCACTGTCCATGGAACTGAGTGCCCGTGGCTTGTCATACGGGCTGTCAGCCCTCTGGTGTGTGTCTGCTTCAGATGAAACTAATAGAGTCAATGATAAATTCTCTTTCCCTTTTTTCTGTAAGTTTCCCTAAATTTACTGCACGTGGGCTGCAAATTTGACTTTTCGCTTCTTAGAAATCAACACAGAGGAAAAAAGAACAGTTACAAAATTTGCAGATTGATAAAAATAAATAAAGCACAGTGTTCTCCTGTCTATCCAGAAGAAACAAACTACATATATGGTCCTAACATTATAAAGAGAACATCATGTCATAGAATGGTTGATGTTTTCCACCACGTTCCTAAGGTAAATGCAATGTTGAGTTTGAAGGGCCCATCCTGTATAATATTCTTCTGCTCTTTGCTTCCTGAAGAATTTCTGATGCTGTGTAGGAGTCAGTCAGCATTTTTATGTAAAACAGCCCAGGAAACACCATACGACGCGGGTTATAGGTATGCCTTCCTTCAAGATTATGAGTTGTGAGGTCAAGAAGAATAAACAACTGTTTCATCATTAAACAGCCATTGTAACTGCAACCAAGTTGCTAACGGAAGGAGTCCCACGTAATGCACAGGTAAAACTCTGTGGGGCTACTTACTGTGTATGTACGCAGATGCACACACGTATTTGCCAACACACACACACACACACACACACACACATTTTTTTTTTTGTAAATTATAAAACGTTATTCTATGGAGTACTAATATTTATTTATCAGATGATGGTTTCTGGTGATTTGAAATCATCTTCCCTGTGTCATGCCTCCGACAGCGAGGAGAGAGTCCTGTTGTCACTGACTTTCCCCACGACGCGTTTCCCCACACTTGCCCACTCTGGAGCTCATCTGCCACTTGTCACCCACACAGCCAGCCTCGGGGGATCTTTTTGCTACCATCTATCCCTGTCAGCTTGACGTCTTTCTGTTCAACAGCATTTTCAGCATTGTCTGCAAACTTGGAAACAACACGATGCACCCCCTCTTCCGGACTAATAAGTAAAATAAGAAATAAGATTCATCCTGTCAAGTATTTTGTGGCGCATTCATTTATTCTTAAACATTTTCAAAGGAACTAGTGTTTAATGTCCGTGGTGAATTTTTTTTAGCACTCTCACGATAATTGAGATTTGAGTAATTTTAGATTTGAATGTTTGTTAAAACACTTGCAAAGGAAAAATAAAATCACAGAGTAACAAATACTGTATCTGAAAATGTCATAGGAACCTTTTAGATGAACTCAGGCCTCGGGAGTAATCCTTCCCGCCATGTCCCAAGATGGACTGAAAAGGCAGTGTTACAGAGAGAGGGAGACAGAGACAGAGAGACAAAGGGGAGACAGAGAGAGTGAGAGACAGAGACAAAGAGAGAGAGAGAGAAAGACCGGGGAGGGGGGGATTAAAACGGAAGAGGGGCAGCCTTCACCTGAGTGCAGGGACTGAGAGGGGCCAGCTCCACCGTCTGTCCTGGGGTAGACAGAGTGGAGGACGGTGGATAACAAGGGTCTGGTGGAAATTCCCCCTGTCCTGTGATAACCACTATTCCCCAAAGGGATACGTGTGTTCCTGAAGGAACAGCCAGGCTTACCCTGGCCTCTCTTCATCCCTGCTGTATTCAACCTTCCTGGAAACCCACAGAAAGTGCATTTTCCCACATATTATCCTTATCACCTTGTCTAATTCAAGGAAGTGGAATATTTGGAACTAAACCAACATTTTAAGTGTGGTTAGGGCTTCCTGGAGAGTAACTGCCTTCCCCCCTTCCCCCCACTGGGATGACGCTCAGCAGGCCATGGGGATTAGGGGCACAGCAGGCATATCCCCTATGGTGCTCAGCTCCCCTGTCAGGATGACAGCACCCGCCCTGCCACACCAGTTTCTTGGGAGACACTCAGATCAAACTGCACGTGGAAGCATCTAGCAAGGGCTAGTCAGACATGAATGACAGAAATTATTGCCATTGCAGTGAATATTCTACAAATTCAGCTATTTACAGGATACCAGACTTTTGCAACTCCAAAAACTACCGGAATTATACAGAACGCTGCTTTAGTTAATCCTTCTAGGGTCCAAGCAGCAGCCGTAATGCCACTAGATCACCAATCATGAAATTTGTGGTCTGTTTCCTCTGAATTTTCTACTCTCAGGAACTTCTTAGAGCTCCCTGAACTTATTCAGCTCCTTCAGGAGTGAACTTGGTATGGCTGCTTTTTAATCACCTGGTATCTCTTGAGCTAGGAAACTGCATGTGAAATTTTATCTTCACACACAACTTGGTGCAACACTCAGGTATCCAATTCTTCAATAAATCTTAGAACTCAGTTTGTTCATCTGTAAAACGGGCTTCATAACGTCTGCCTGACTGATTCCACCACAGTGTTTTTGTACCATTTCTTGCTATGCCTGAATTACGGGTTGGCATGAAGTGTCCTTTCCTCGAGCTGCCCTCATACGGAGACCCTACAGAAACATGCATACGTAACAGCGATTAGTAGCTTTAGAATGATCTCATTGCCATCACCATTTTATCCACAAGAATGTGTAGAATTAGCAAGAGATAGGTAATGCATAAATTAAAGATGAGGGACGCTCCTCCTGCCTCGAGATGCTGGGAGAGCAGCAGTGGAGCGATATGAGCTTGGAGCCCGACGGCCTGGGTGCAGCTGCTGGTCTGCCACCAACGTGCTGGGTGGCTCCGGGCCAAGCGCCTCAGTCACCGCATCTGTCGAATGGCCACAGCAGCCACGACTAAATCGCAGGGCTGTTAGGGGGATGAGACGAGCTCATTCATGTAAACCCCTGACAGTGGCCGGCTCACGATAAACGCTGCATGAAAGTTTCCCCAGTAAATAACACACAGATGATCTAGTGAACAAGGCAAATGTGTTTCATGCGATCGCAGGGCAATGTGACAACAGCCGGGAGGGGTGTGTGTGAGGCGCTGTGGAGATTCAATCAGGGGACTGCCGCTGGATCGACTAATGGCAAGGACTGGACTTGGGACGCGTCACGGAGTCTCGCCGGGCAGGTCATCTCACGGCAGTGACAGGGGCCTGAGGGGGTGGCAGGGATAAGGGAGGGCAGGCTCTTCCCGCCATCATGGGAATCAGCCTCCTTCCTCCTCTTTTCATGGCAGACTCTTTTGCAACTTCTGCTGGAAAACTTGAAGTCCACAGGGAAGCATTTGCTTGGTCTGTGTTTCCTCTAAAAGGGAATCTGACTGAAGATAATGCTGGCACACCCGAAGGCTGTGTGTCCGCAAATATCTGCCAGTTCTATTCTTGAATATTGACATATGCCCACATTCCACCGAGGGAGGCTGCAGGGATCTGATTAGAAATAACAGAATCTACATGTGACCCGGGGGGTGCGAATCCCCAGGGGCTCGCGGGGCTCTGGACCTCAGCCCCATGGCCCCGAGGGCCTCAGAGACCGAGTGTCTCCTCCAGATGCTCACTTCAAGCAGGGGCCTCGGATGCCCGAGGGCTGTGGAGCTCCAGCGCGGAGGCCGCCCCTCGCCAAGAAAGGGAAGACTTTCACCCTTGCTTTGACGAACCTGCAGGTACACTTGGGACAACGGCTCCTGTCTCGTGTAACTGCTCCTTAAACAAGTGCTCTCCTGATTGGAAAAGTGATGATTTTATTGCATTTTATTTTTAGAAAAAAAAATCACCGAGCGCTGGATGCCGAGGACAGCTGGAGTGCGTGGGACGTGGGACGCTATTTTTTCCTCGCTGCTTTGGGAACCAAGCAGATGGGTGGCCACTTGATTATATCAGGGGCCGTGTATGGTGCCTTCCAGCTGTTGGCCACGTGACCACATTTACTGTGGGTAGAGGGGAGAATTTCCCTTCTGCTTTCCCTTTTCCCTTTGGTCCTCAGCTTCCTTAAACTGTGTTCTGGGCTGCTGAAAGCACATCTGCTGACTTCTCTCTGAAATATGCAGCCGTGGATTCTCTATGGGAAAAGAATTTCCAGACACCTTTTGTAAAACGTGCAAAGGGACTTTTCTGCACTCGGGTAACCTGAGCAGCAGCTGGGCTTTTTAAATGAAGCAGCGCACTGTCCTCTTCCATGTGCCTGGCGAATGACACAAAGCTGGGGTTCAGGAGAGCCTGGCCCACAGCAGGGGCCAGCAGTCATGCTCCTGCAGCCTCGGGAGCAAGGTCTGAGAAGACTCCTTCTTGCCAGCAGTGGATATGGCTCGGCTCTCTCATTAGAAGCAGGATGAAAAGACAGCACTTTATATGCATGCTGGCACTTCACAGTTTGCAAAGAACTTGGTACTTTCCGCATGACAAATATGATTCAGTACACTTTCCGCTAAATGCCGGGTTCTGGGACCTGATTGTTCTCAAGTCTGTCCGTCCTCAGACACAGGCCCCACAGCTCACGGCTGGTGAGATGCAAGTCTCCTACAATGAGTGTCTGCCAATATGTGGGAGACAGCGAAGGGGTTCTGGTCCAAGCACCCTGTCTGAGCCACCCCTATTCGTCTGTGAAATGGGGATGATTCCCTTGCTCGCGGATCTCACAGGGTTTGGCTGGATCTGGTGCAACTATGTGAGAGAGCGCCATGGAGCTGATGAAGCTTATGTGCACACTGTTCCTGGGACGGGCAGAGTGGTCTGGCCCCGACATGCTCTCAGGGATGTTACGATTCTACACGGAATCTTTATCAAGCAATAAGCCTGGGGTTCTCAAGCATCTTACCTCCTTGCAAAAATGAGGTCACTGTACGTCACATGTCCTTTGGCGTGTCCCTGGGACAAGGTCCTGTACAAACTGCTGCAGACACAGCTCTAACCCTGCCCGTGCTTTGACTTTGCACCTTTTTCCCCTTGCTGATACTTTGTCCGTTACGCCTTGCGATGTCGCTGTGAAGTCGGTAACCCCACTTCCATGTTACCTTTGAGAAACCCCATGCTTTAGGACTTAGGGATTTCGCATGGATTCTTCCGGTAATGGGGGGACCCAGGATTTCAGCCCAGGCCTCTGACCCCGACATGGGAGGCACTGTCAGATGGCTCTGCCGTGGGAGCCAGCACGTTCTCCGGTCCAGCCCCCACCATGGGAATGCATGCTGCTTTAGGAAACCTCTTCCCATCTCTGCTCGGTCACGTACGATTTCATCTCTGGCTTTCCAAGAGTCCCCGTGGGAAGGTGACTTGACGCCAGTTTTGAGTTTTTGTAGAAACTTCTCCAGTGCAACGCAGGTACTCAGGGGTGGGTGCAGACTTGATTTTACAAGTACATCTGTTCTGTTTATTTTTGCTTCTTTGCAGTATTATCAACTTCTGCTCCATATGGATGATCCATATTGTGCCTTGGTGAAATGATGCCACATTATGCTTTTATGCCTTTATCATCAAACACTACTCATGAAAAAATCACCAGGTTTGCCTAGGTTCATCTGTTCAATTTATTTTTCCCAAACTTTATTTTGAATAAAACACCTACGGTAAATGTGATTTATGTAAATGAATAAAACAAAACTGTTATATAAGCTTTTTTGACATCATTCAGTCCCGTTCTGTCGGGGCGCCACTACACAAAATCTTCTGACAGCATGTTTTCCATAGGATTATATTATTTCTGAAATCGCAGAGCCAAAGAGATAAAACTATAATATACTTTCAAATGCTTTAATTTAATTTTTTTCTCTTCTCTCCCCAAGCTTCCCATATGGAGGAACTCCAATATTTTAAAAGAAGCTTTTACTTATGAGAATCTTTCCGCACTATTCCAAGTGCCTGTGGCTATTCCTCTCTCTCATACTCTCTGCATTTCTCTATTTTTCTCACACCTCGCTCGCCGATTTTATTTAAAGAATGGCAATCCATCTTTCCTCCCCCCCTACCTTCTTTATTGTTATATTTTCTTGCTTTCTACCCCCTGGGACCCTGAATGGAAGAATTTTCATGCATCGAGCTTGTGCTAGGGGCCAACTCCTGTGCCCTGGATTTACACACATTATCTCACTTACTGCACACAACACACAGCCTCTTATCTCCACGGGGCAGATGGGAGACGGCGGCTCAGGGAGCTGGGGGCCTGAGCAGCTCAAGGGCACATCGCTGCACTAACCACCACGCCACCGAACGTGTGCACGACCACGTTGCTGCGCACGCCCCGGGGTTATCCATGCCTTTGCACTTGCTGGCCCCGGGACACAAGCCACCCTGCAGCTCTTGCCACGGCAGGAAGGTGTCTCTCACTAAGGGATCCACGGGCATGGCGGAGGCTCCCCACGTGGCAGACCTCTGGGGGCTTCGTGAGCCTCTTGATTCTATACAGTGAGGAAACTGAGCCCCAGAGAGAGGCTCGTGGCCTGCCCGAAGCCCGTCTAGCGATGGGAGCTGCATGACAAGGAGCTGGTAGAACCTGGGCCCGGCACGCACTTCCCATCATCTAAACTCGAAGACACACTGTGCCCCTCCCATAACGGAAACCATTGATTCGTTCATTAAACATTAATTTAGAAGACTTTCTTAAAGCAGACACTACATAAAAGAGGTAACCAACGTTTACATTTGAAACAATGTATGTGAAGGCTCTTGCAAATCACACATTACTAAAATATACGGTATTAGGATTATCATAAATGTGTTTAAGAACAACAACAATCAAACTTAGTCTTTCCCTCATAAGCAAGTGCCAACTGGGTTGGATCCCCTTGGGCTTTCCTAATGTCTGTTGAGAAATCTGGCCGGTGCCAAAAGTGGGACTTGCATTACTATTGAGATATTGTCTACTGGATTTCTCAAAGAGCTCTTCAGGTATTTTTGTACACCTCAGACACAATATTCAAATACTGAGCTTCTGAGCCCAGAGGATCTCCTGTGGATTACTCATCAGGAGACACATTCTCACCCACAGTCAGTCCAGTGGCGGTGTATCCAAGAGTTCACTAGAATCCCAACTCTCTAGATCCTCCCCAGTAGCATGATAGAAACTGGTGAATATTTTTGAGTCTCTCCGAAGGCAGAATGGCAGACAGCTATAACTAAGGGATGCTTGAGTGGAATGGAGCTGGGAGACGGGCTGGTATTTTCTATGCTGTAACGCCACGTGAAATTAGCTTGCCCTGAAAGGTAGTGGTGGGTACACTAGGTTCAGTCTGCACAGTATTTGTCAAACGAAGAGTGGTTGTACTTTCGGTTACTGCCAAGCAGATATCTGAGCGTTACTGTTTTAATACTTTCTTCATGTGCTCACAACTCATGCTTAGCACCAGTGTTTGGGGACCGATCTGCTTTTAATTATGGAAACAGAGGTTCCATATTGCTTTTGTTTTCCCCTTTTCGCCACATTTCTACGTAGGGAAAGGGATATTCTCTCTACTGCCTGAAAACGTGGCTGGGAACATCTCACCAGCTCAGACTCCGCTGCTCCTTAGGAAAGCATCAGTGTAAAGCCGCTCCTTCTAAACTGAGATTTGCTTGTCATCATCCTCGCTGTGCTAAGTGAGGTGATGGTTTTCCTCCCAAAAACTGGTATTTGGCAATTAACAATGTGGCATCCCCCCAGTAGCTCCTCACTGCCTGGGCAGCAAGTGCTTTGAAGTGTTGGAGTCAAGGAAGCCTTTCTGAAACATTTTCCCTAAATTGAGAGTGAGGATTGATGCAGAGGCCACCAGGAACAGGCAGAGGACCAATTCTAGATGCGGAACCGCAGGACGGCAGCAGCGATCCCTGTTGGCGTTGTTACTATGCATCGCTGCTTGGAACCTGCATGGATCCCACGTTAACACGTCTTCTCCCATTTTACAGGTGAGACAGCAGAGACTCACAGAGGTCTGCAGCTGGCCTCGGTTTATGTTTCCAGCACCCTTAGGTGCTCTCACTCCTGGATCAGGGCTCTCCTTTCCCTTTGCTCTTCTTTCTCAATCCTTTTCCAGTCTGCGTCCTCTTCGCGTCCAATCTGGCACTCGTGCAGAGAGACGGATGGACTGATTATTGGCCTCAGTATTCCCCGAGGGGAACTCACCAGAGGTCCTGGGGGGGCCGCTGGCAGTACCATCTATTCAGGCAGACCCTGGAGTCAGTGAGCAGGCTCTCCTTACACCCTGTCCCTGGAAGGCAAGGAATGAACTATGCATTTGATTCTGGGATGCTGACTGACCCCTCAGTCCCTCTGTGGGCAGAATTAGTTCTCCCAGATTTTGGAACTGGAGAGAAAGACTAGCTCTTGCCCAATAAAACATAAGTCAACAAATGAACACAAATAAAACACAAATCAAAACATGAACTTTCAAACGGTAACATCCAGCCTATTACTGGCTGGTAGCTGGAGTGCGGTGGAAAAGCACAGGGTGGATTTTGGAACATTATTTACCTCACTAACCATATTTCTTTTACTAAAAAATGAATATGAGCATGCTTAATGTGCCAAGTTCCTTTGAGAGTTATATAAGTTAATGTACTCACAAATGCCAGGATGCTCTCCAGCACCATGGAGAGCTTTGTAGAACGAAGAGGTTATATATATATTGTCTTCCTCCACTGACCCAACCCTACTCCTTGTTCATATCGCCCCTCTAAGTCAATGCAGGTCAAAGCTTTGCAGCCTTCCCAACAAGAGCCCTGGAGTCCCGGGAGTCATCCCGGTTTCCATATTCCACGCCTATGGTCCATGCCTAAATCCTATGGGTTCTAGTTCAGATAGATCTCTTATCTTGATCCACGGTCTCTGTTCCCATTATCAGCTTCTCTGTTGAATTTTAGGACCTCGGTTATCTCATGCCCAAGCATTATCTCCTGTCCACCCAGTTACAGCTGCCATCAGTTTCCTCCTACTCTGGTTCGTTCTTTTTTGTTTGTTTTTCTTAATAGGCTTAATTTTTCTGAGCATTTTCAGGTTCACAGCAAAATGGAACAGAAGGTATAAAGATTTCCCTTATACCTCCTGCCGCTGAACATACACAGCCTCCGGGTCATTTCCACTCTTTCCACCTGGGGTACATTTGTTCCAATTGATAAAACCACACTGACACATTATCACCAGCCAAAGTTTACACTGGGGTTCCCTCTAGGTGTTGTACATTTTGCGGGTTTGGACAACGTATAGTGACATGTATCTACCGTTACTGCATCATACAGAGTAGCTTCATTGCCCTAAAAACTCCTTTGTGCTCTGCGTATTCATCTCTCCCTTCCCCTCTCCCACAACCCCTGGAAACATGGACCTTTTTATTACAGCTATAGTTTTGCCTTTTCCAGAATGTCATATAGTTGGAACCACACCACATGTAGCCTTTTCAGATTGGCTTCTTTTACTTAGTATATACATTTAAGGTTTCTCCATGTCTTTTCATGGCTTGATGGCTCATTTATTTTTAGGGCTGAATAATATTCCGTCGTCTGAATGGACCACAATTTCTTTATCCATCTGCCTACTGAAAGACATCTTGGTTGCTTCCAAGTTTTGGCAATTATGAATAAAGTTGCCTATAAACGTTCACGTGTAGCTTTCTGTGTGGGCTTAAGTTTTCACCTTAGTTGGGTAAATACCAAGGAGCCCAATTACTGGATCATATGGTAAGAATATGTTTGGTTTTATAAGAAACCACCAAACTGTCTTTCGAAGTGGCTGTACCATTTTGCATTCCCACCAGCAATGACTGAGAGTTTCTTTTACTCCACACCTTTGTCAGCATTTGATGGTGTCAGTGTTCCAGATTATGGCCATCCCAATCCTCTGTAGTGCTGTCTCGTTGTTTTAATTTGCATTTCCCTAATGACATATGATGTGGAGCCTTGTTTCAGATGCTTATTTGCCAGTTGTGTATCTTCTCCGCTGGGGTGTCTTTACAGGTCTTTGGCCCATTTTTAAAATTTTAAAATTTTTTATTTTCTTAACAGGAGAAAAGGTATACAAATTTATTAATTTTTAATATTACATGGACGAGCCATCACAGGGAAAACAAGTGAACTTCCCCTTTGGCCCATTTTTTAATCTCCCTGTTTGCTTTCTTACTGTTGAGTGTTAAGAGTTCTTTATATATTTTGGATAATGGTCTTTTATCAGGTAAATCTTCTGCAAATATTTTCTCCCAGTCTGTGGTTTATATTTTCTTCCTCTTGACAATGTCTTTCACAGAGCAGATGTTTTTAGTTTCTATGAAGTCCCTGTTATAGATTCTTTCATGGATCATGCTTTTGATGCTGTATCTCAAATGTCATTGCCGTTCCCAAGGCCATCCACATTTTCTCCTGCGTTTTCTAGTTTTATGCTCTTGTGTTTTATGGGTAGGTGTGTGATCCACTTTGAGTAAATTTTTGTGAAGGCTACAAGGTCTGTGTCTAGATTTGTTTTCTTGCATGTGGACGTCCAGATGTTCAAGCACCATTTGTTAAAAAGACTATTTTTTCTCCATTATGCTGTCTTCTTCTTATTTTGGATTTAATTTGCTCTTTTTCCCCCCTAGTCTCTCTAAAATGGAAGCTTAGATTACATATATAATATTTGTTTTCTAATATATGCATTCAATACTATAAATTTCTCTATAAGCACTGCTTTTTCTGCACCCAGCAAATTGTGAGATTTCATCTTTGTGTTATTTAGAAGTGTTTTGTTTAATCTCTAAGTATGTGGGGATTTTCCAGCTATCTTTCTATTACCACAATTCCATTGTGGTCTGAAAGCAGGCATCATATTATTTCTATTCTTTTAAATTTGTTAAGGTGTGTTTTATGGCCCAGATGTGGCTTATCTCTGTGAATGTTCCTTGTCAGCTTGATTTCATGTAATTTGAAAATGGTGTGCCTAACTCTAGGGCTGTTTTTTTTGGTTTTGTTTTTAGCACTTATCTTGCTTAGTGCTCTCTGAGCCTCCTGGATCTCTAGTTTGATGACATAAATTTGGTGGAGATTCTCAGTCATTATTATTTCAAATATTTCTTCTGTTCCTTTCTATTTCTTCTGCTTTTGTATTCCCATTATGCTTATGTCTGCCTTTGTAGCTGTCCCACCAAAGTTAGATCTTCTGTTTGCTTTTTTTCAGTCTTTTTTCTCTTTGCCTTTTAGTTTTGGAAGTTTCCATTGAGATATCATCAAGCTCAGAGATTCTTTCCTGAGCCATGTCCATTCTACTAATAAGCTTATCAAGAGGTTTTTCATACCTGTTATAGTATTTTGATTGAGGATATTTCTTTCTGATTCTTTCTTAAATATCCACCTCTCTGTGTACACACTGTTTTCTTTATCTATTTAGATTAATCAAAGTTATTTTAAGTGCCCTGTCTGGCAATTCCAACTTCCCTGCCATATTGTGTTTATGATGCTTGCTCTGTCTCTTCAAACTGTGTTTCTTGCCTGTGAGTATGCCTTGTAACTTTCTCTTGATAGGCAGCCTTGATGTCTTTTTTTTTTTTTTAAAGATTTTATTTATTTATTCGACAGAGATAGAGACAGCCAGCGAGAGAGGGAACACAGGCAGGGGGAGTGGGAGAGGAAGAAGCAGGCTCATAGCGGAGGAGCCTGATGTGGGACTCGATCCCAGAACGCCGGGATCACGCCCTGAGCCGAAGGCAGACGCTTAACCGCTGTGCCACCCAGGCGCCCCTGCAGCCTTGATGTCTTGAATAAGGAGAACTGCTACAAATAAGCCTTCAGTAATGGTGGTGAGATGTGGGGATGGGCCAGCGTTCTCTGGTCCTGTGTGGGTCTCAGTCTTGGTAAGCCTGTGCCTCTGTATTATGAACTTCACATTAGGTTCTCAGTTTTTCTGTTTTCTTCCGCCACCCCTTTAGGTGGGACAGGGCGGTTAGAGGGGGCTGCAATTGGGTATTTCTTAGGCTCTGACAAAAGCCCAGCAGGTTCGGCTCTGGTTACATATTATCTCCTGAGAGCAGACCTGGTGAAAAAGAGCAGAACCCTCTGGCACACTGTAGCTCGAAATGATGATTTTTTTTCTCTCCCAGCCAAAGTTCCAATATTCACTCTGAGAACCTGGTTGACCTTCTAGAGTAAAACTCGCAAACATGTGGAGACCCCTATGTGCCTGGATCCCCCTGCAGTTCTTATCTCTCAGACACTTGCACATTCATCAAGTACAGTTTGGGTTTTCCTGCTCTGACCCTGGCTCCTGGGGGTTTCTGTGCGTGAGTTTCTGCTCCATTGGGTTGTGATTCTCTGCATTCTCTTGTCTCTCCAACTTTGCAGGGCGGGAGCGAGGCGCACAGTTTACCCTGTGACCTCCCTTCCCTTACGGATCTAAGAAGAGTTATTGATTCTTCAGTTTGCTCAGCTTCTTACCTGTTGCAAGGGTGGAGTGGTGACTTCTAAGCTCCTCACGTGGGCACACACGTCCAGTCACTCCTTGGTTCTCGGCTGTCTTAGGGAGAGCGTCACTGCCGGAGCGGGACCCACGTGCTCAGCTCCACTCTTAGTCTCTCCCTGCCTCTCCAGCTTCCTGTTCCTCCACTGTGCTCCCACCACAGCCACAGCAGACTTCCAGACCTTCCACAAACATGGGGTCCTGTCTCTGATTCTCTGTCTTAGCAGGTGCCATTCCCTAAGTCCAAATGGCCATTCCCCGTTCCTCTCCCTGTTAACAATATACTCAAACCTAAAAATTTTGTTAAAAAGACTTCTTTTTTCCCCCCTACAAACCACGTGATACTTGGAGGCTTCTCCCTTGTTAGCTTGTATCATTTGATGAGAGCACTTACACCATTTTAAGTAGCTGCATTTTCCCTCTCCCAGCAGACTATGCTTTCCAAAATGGAGTGTCTCTGACTAATTCACTTGAACGGACAAGTGGAAGAATCAACAGCTGAACATAAGAAGTTTGATTTTTTTGTCTCTAAAACCCATTTCCTGATTTTTAAGTTGAGTCCTTTAAGGAGCCTTTAGGAATTACTCAAAGACAACATTTTATTTTCTATATTTTCTCTTATTTAATGGATAATATAATCGCTGGTATCATTTCTCTTTGAATCATTTTATAATCATGATATTGCACAATTACACTGGCAACATAATGGAAGCATCAGTCGACTCATGTAAAAATAATTAATATTGCCCCAAAGTGACAGCCGCTATTGTCGCCGCCCTACCCACAACATCACTTCTGCTCCTGGCATTCCTTGTGGCCGTTTGTATCACGTTATTTGAGACACAGACCATGATGCTGTTCATATCTCATGTAACAAGTTCATGAGGTGGGTGTGACCACAATTCCATAAACAAGATGGGTAGATTCAAAAGGTCTTTGCAGCCCCCGAGCGGTGAGTGACAGAGTCAAGAGCAAAACTTGTCGCCCCGGCCCCACGTGCTATAGGCATTTGCTTCGTGTTGTGGGACCTTCCTGCCTGGCCCTCCTCCATCTTTATTCAACTTTCTGTTCTTCCACAAACACGTTCTAACCTCTATTCCTTAGATTTCCGGCTTTCTGTAACCTGCGGACAGTGAGATTTTCCCTGTTCAATCCACTGCCTTTACCCACTTCTCATTTTCCTGTTTTTCAAAATCCTTCGATAATTATCTCTAGTTTTTTTTTTCCCCCCTCGTTTCCTTCTATGTCCTGTGTTCAGGTCTGATTAGGTAACATATTATGGGAAGGAGGTATAAAAAGTAGCAGTCTTTTCACTTGTTCATTATTAATTGTGGCGCCAACCTCCAGAGATGACTAAGGTAAGGCTCTTATGTCATTTAATGAGAGACCATGGACCCTGGGAAACAGACTGAGGGCTTCAGAGGGGAGGGGGGTGGGGGATTGGGATAGGCCGGTGATGGGTATTAAGGAGGGCACGTATTGCATGGTGCAAGTAATATGCAAGTAATGAATCATGGAGCATTACATCAAAAACCAGGGATGTACTGTATGGTGACTAACATAACATAATAAAAAATTATTATAAAAAAATAAAAAATAAAATCCACTCTTAAAAAAAAACAAACTATAGGAGAATACTCTGAAACACCATGTTGCAAAACACCGCACTCCATAAAATCATCTTCGTTTTAGTTTCTTGCACAATTTCACTTTATTCTTGTTGTGGAAGGATGGTGCCCTGGGGGGTGTGGAGTTTACCTCGACAAGAGAGCCAGGCTCCATACAAACAGGGTAACCTGCACCCAGAGTCGCAAAGGAGGCCTTTGCCTCTATTTAAAGGAGAATTTCAAATGGTCGCTCGTAAAGTGTATGGGAGCTTTTATCCCTCAGAAATGTGAACTTCCGTTCTATTTTGGGAGATCATGAAATCTTCTCCTGTTCCCTTCCTGAGGTGTGTGTAAAATGAGTTCTCTTATCAGTTCTGCCTGCCCAGGAGAGATAATTTAGTGGCAGAACAGAGAGCGTCCTTGTGTGATTTCTACCCGGTTTCCTTTGCAAATGCAGTGTGTGATTTCATGGACATTTTATTTTTTATTTTTTTATTAGAAGTTGCTGAATTTGAATGAGCTACAATCCCTCTTTTTAATAGACTGTATCAAAAATGTTTAAATTCCATAGCATTGCTGTGACCGTACATTATGTCTGAGGACAAGGCCTAGCAGCGTTTGGAGTGTTATCAGCAGCTTTAAATAGGTATTGGGTTTGAAGATAGAGCGTGTGATGAAAGAAAGCCAGACCCTAGCAGGTTATTTAGCTTTCTGTTCTGAGGGACCTGTCATTGCTTGCCTCTGTAAACCTACCTAATGTGATTTATCTGATCCATTTCAATGCGAGGGAATGAAACGGCTCCTGTTAGCAACCAGTACAGAAACAGCCGTGAGAAACTCACAAGGCGGGTGCTTCTCAAACATCGAGGCTAAGCACTTTTTAAATGAGCACTTTAATCTTGTTAGTGGTCTGTAAATGAGAACCCCTCTCGGCAATCAGATGCTCACAAATAGGGCCATTTCCCAGGGACCAGTGATGTTGAGAAGACGGTGGTCTTGCTAAGGAGGGTTGACTTTGTGGCAGGGTTTTACAGGTAGCCAAATGTATCACAGCCACTCTTCCTTTGGGAGCTTGGGGTTTGACAGTCTGGGGGCGACCTGTGTCACTGCCCCGCCGCCCCGACCACCCTCTTGTACTGCCATTTCCTTCCATGGCTCTCTCCCCGATGTCTATGATCTCCCCTAGCGCAGGCAGGTGGGACACTCGAGAGGACCCAGAAGCCTGTTGGGGGTGGACAGAAACCAGGTAACCTCATTGCAGGTGGCTGAATCCTCCACACCTTCTCTGGGGGTGGCGCCTATGCTCCACGCTCACCCGTGTCTTTGAGTTGAGTGATTAAACCATGCTTCTGCCCTAATGGCTTCACTTTCTCAGTCCCCAGCCTGCGCTGTTGGGCCCTGATCCCTGCTTGCTTTTGTGGGCTGTTCCCCTGGGGGTCCTGCGCATGCTCACATCACAGTTGTATTCCTTCTGGCTGACCGACCTCGTCAGCCAGCTTGCCCCTCCTATGTCTTTGAAAAACGCCTGCTTCTGCGTACTACCGCCTTATCACTCACGTGCGGCCCACAGCATCATCTGGTGCCTCCATTTGGCTGATCAGAAGCATCATCTGGGGAACTTTCCAAAAATAGATTCTGTGACCCTATCTCGGTTCTCCTGATTTGAATGAACGATGGACTGTGGGGATGTGCACATTTTTGGAAACTTTCCAAGAGAACCCTACAATCAGCCAGGCTGGGGAGCTAGTCACTGAGGTCACCGTCTTTAGAATCTCCCTGTCTGAGCTTCGCTGTGGGTATAGCTGAAGGGCAGTGCTGGGAAGAGCCTCATGGTCTGACCAACTATTGGACGAAAGACCTCAACACCTTGTCTGCTCAGTGAGCAGATGGCAAAGTCGGCAGGCTGTTCTGAAGGACTCAAGCATTGACCTGGTTTCTAGTCCAGGTTTAGGGAGGGGCGAACAATCGCCCACCTCCAAAAGCTACCTCAGACCTGCCTGAAGGGCCTGGAACACTCTTCAGCTGAAACCCTGTAACCCACATTCATTTTTAACATGTATCTTTGATCATTATCCAAGAATTATGTGAAAATATACTTGTTAAAAATAGCAATGCCCAAGTCTATAAAGGAGTCAGTAACAGTCCCTTCCACATGGCAACTCTGGTCACTCCCTAAGTGAGCCAGGTAACTCGCTGAACATTTCTACCCTTGTAGACCCCACTGTATACATACGTGGGGAGAGAGACAAAGACAGAGAGAGACAGAGACGTGTGTAGCCATGGCAAGTTTCTAATTGCTTCCATGTCTTAGTTTCCTCATCCAGAGGGTTGATAGCAGCACCTTCCTGACGCTGCTATGAGGAGAATTAAATGAGTTAATATTTGTAAAGGTCTCGGACCACTGTCTGGAAGACAGTAAGCCCTGTCTCTAACTGTGGTTAACCAGCAAACATGGGCATATACTTTCAACATGCGACAAACCCCAGGCCAACGGCTTGCAGTTTTTCACTTAATAATATGTCTTGGAGAGGCGCCTGGGTGGCTCAGTAGATTAAACGTCTGCCTTCGGCTACAGGTCATGATCTCAGGGTCCTGGGATCGAGCCCGGCATTGGGCTCCTTGCTCAGCGGGGATTCTGCTTCTCCCTCTCATTCTCCCTCTGTGCTTTCCCTCTCTCACTCTCCCTTTCTATGTCTCAAATAAATAAATAAATAAAATCTTTAAAAAAATATTATGTCTTGGAGCTCTTTCTGTGCTAGTACACACAAATACACCATCATTTTATAACAGCCGCACAGTATTGTATAGATGGACTTTAATAATATCCTTCGATGGCCAACTGTGCTGTCTTTAAGGATCAGTGTCTTTAAAATACTGCTATCCATAATGAAAGAAATACACGTATTTGCATAAAGAGGGAAGAATTTGTAGAATAAAAAGTTTGAATGGCTGAGGGGCTCTGCATATTTTCAGACTTGAGAGATAATGACGAACGTCCACTCTGAGTCTGTCCCCATCTAGCTCCTCAGCAGCAGGGCATGAGGAGACCCACTCCCTTCACAATAACATGCTGGGTCTGGCAAACTTTGAAATCAAATCTGCGCCCATGGGCGGTACGGGAGGAGGCCTCAGACAGAACTGTGTTGCAGACAAGTCAGAACGCAGGTGCAGCCTTCCGTGCAACGGTGGGAAGGACCGCCACCTGACCCCAAGGTTGCCAGGACGTGAAGCATGACGCGGGCTGTGGCCAGGTCCCAGTGACGACAGTATTGGATACATACTAGGAATCCGTTCATTTTGTTTCTCTTCATTCCATTCAAACCTTATTCCCAGCATTTAGTTATGAGTCTGGTAACCTCCCAGCATGGTGCTAAGATGAATAAGCCACACAATTGTATCCAAATGCCTGAGAAAAACAACCCTGTCTAATAAAGTTCTCAGGATTAGCATTTCTGTTTTGGAGACTGCCAAACCCAATGATTTCAGTGTTGGCATCACTATCAGTGATATCTTTTTCTGACAGTAATTATAATATTGAGCCAATTGCTTCTTGAGGACGGAGAGATAGAATCAGATATAGAAAATAGCACTGACTTCCCTTCCTATGCAAAAGCCCTTATGGTCTAGTTACGGACGATTTACCGCAGTGGGCACTTCACTGGTCTCAGTGTGATGGACGGCTGGGGTGTGCGTGCGAAGGACTGACCGACTCGGAACCCCGCATTGCTGGCTCACACCCCCAGATCTGCATGGACAAGCTGACCACTGGAACATTCCCTTAATCTCCCGAGTTGTACTTTCCTCATTTATAAAACAAGCAGAGAACACACATGTCCAAGTGGCAGTGTGCAGGCTGACGAAACGGAAGCAGCCAGCACCTCGCTGAGTCTCAGGATAAACAGGGGAGCAACGTTACTCAGTCTTACACCTTAGTTACAGACGCAGCTCAGGGTCTTGGGTGTCTTGCTCTAGGTCAGGTCACCCATCAGTGATGACACAGGGATAAGAACACAGGACATCGAGCTTCTGGCAAAGAAGTGCTCCTACCACCGAGCTACCGGTGCTCAGAAACGCCGTTCTTCATGTGGAAACAGCAAGACTGGCAGCACCTTTCTGGTCTCTGTCGTGAAGCTAACAGTTCAGGATTTACCTGCAAACCACTCTTGTGGTTTCAGGACCAGATCATATTTTAGCATAATTATATTCATATAAAAATGTTAAGGAAAGCAAACTGACAGTCCAAGTTCTAATAATTATATTACAATGAACTAAATATCCTAATCAAAACCAAATATGCTGGGGAAGACCTCCATCAGGTGAGGAAGACGCACGGTTCTCGTTTAAAAGCATAACCTTGGACCCGGAGGCGCCCGTGTGATTGTGTGTCTGCGCCCCAGTGGGGCTTTAGACCTACTAGAAGCAAGACCAGCTAATGAGACTTTGCTCTTCCTCTACAACTTTTCCTTTAAAACCCAGGTCGGAATTTTAAGTCAAAAACCCTCCTCAGTGCTTCCCTGGGGGGACCTGCCTCTTGGTGTTATAGCCAAACTGAACACTAGATGTCACTGTGTTGCAACAAAATTTGGATTTTGAATGCATTTTTATGTGGCTGTAAATAAGGTGTTCCTTAGGACCAAAAAAAAAAAAAAAAAAAAAAAAAGTGACCAGTCTTTGGAAAGGACCAGTCTTTCTCAATGGTCTCTCAAATAGTCATTTGGGCAAAGTATAAGGTTTATTTATCGTCTATGGAGATTTCAAATAAATGCATGCATAAAATGTGTATTTGACATATCAGCAACTTCAATGGTTATATTCTAATATCCATTTTTTCCATGGCTTTGTGCCATAGGGTTGAGAGCAGTGTAGACTGAAATCTCTAAGGCAGTGATTCCTGGGCTCCGCTCTCAGCCCCAAGCCGTCTCCTGACTCCCCACTTCTCACCTCAGACTCATTACCACTCACGTCTTCTCATCACTTGCGTTCCCATCTCCCCAGCCTCTTGTCAATGGCAGGGCCATAAAACCAGTTTCACGATGTAAAATATCGGGATGATTTTTGCCTTTTCTGCCCCTGAGTTGTGAAATTCAGCGAGTTTCCAAGACCTGACTTTCTAAAACCCTAACAAGACCCTCTCCCTGCCTCAGTTCAGAAATGCATATTTTTAAGGATGTGCATTCTTGCAACATCAGTCTCCTAATGGGTTTCTCAAATTCGAGTTCTTCTGCCTTCATTTAAGGAAACAAAACAAAATAAAACAACATCCTCTATCTAAGCAGCAGATCCAGGCTCCCAGCACGTGTGACCTGGTCAGCCTGGTGGCAGCCTGGCCACTAGCTGGTTCCCTGCTTGTCTTTGAGGACATTTTCCATTTTATGCCCCTTGGCCTTTGTAGGCACTGCCATCCCTGTCCAGAAAGTCTTTAGTTCTTTCTCCAGCTGGCCATTCTATTGTGCAAAGCATTGGGCCAGTTCCTTCATCTGTGCATTCTTCATCAAAGTCCCCCCCCCCTTTAATTTTTGCGTCCCATATTCTAATTATTTCTTTATATTTCTATCTTCCCTTTAGCTCATGCACATGTCATAGGAAAGAATGGTGTCTCTTCCTCTTTGTTATCTTGATAATGCTCCATAGATGGTAGGGAAGTGAATGTATATAATACGTTCCTCTAATATATGAACATATAACACGTTCCTCTAATTTTGAATTTGTTAATTAAAATTTAACCGAATGTGGAAGTGGAGATTTCAGTGGAGGCACTAACAGATGGACAGATGTCATATTCCTGAAAGAGGTACAAGATCTTGAGGCTGGATTTCAGAAAGAAGAAGAGAAAACCTGTCCATATGACTCATCAGCCCTCACCCGTCTGACGATCTGAGGAGTTTAGAAGAAGCTGGAGTGGGGGCAAGATTCTTCTAGTGTGAGCTTTGTTGTACCATGAAGAATGAGGGACATTCCCTTGTATTGCAAGTCAAAGAGAAGGTACTTAAGGGAAATGGCTGGGAAGCCTGGATATCTGTGTCTCCTATTTTGGCTGACACATTGCACTAGGTACTGGCTCCCTCCTGAAAGGCTCTGGGGCGGGGGTGCCACTGTGAAGGGGAGGCTGGCCCTCTGGGCAAAGGCTGTGTGATTATAATTCACAAGCCAGGCATGAGCTGTGAACGAGAGGGCAGATGTGTTAGACTCGCCACTGTCCTAGACAGCCCCTTCGAGGGGGGAAGAAGACTTGACCCAAGAGTTCCCTGATGCCTAGGTGCCGAGGAAGGAAATACAGTGGCCATCAGGAATGGCACACCCATTGTTAAGCTCCTCTGAGCTTCTTACCCACTGCACACTATGCTCTGTGATGCCAGGGTTGGGCTGCAAACCCCCTTTCTCCTTTGCCAAGCAGGGCTCCTGAACCATTCTGCACAGGTATTGGGGCGGGGTGACAGCAAGGCTGGAGGGGCGAGGGGCCCCATCCTCTCTCTTGCACAACTGTTCATGGCCCCATCCTCTCTCTTGCACAACTGTTCATGTCTTACATGGCAGCTTGCTTCTCTCTGCAGTGTCTGTGGGGCAGAGCTTTATTTCAGTTTCTGGTTCTGTCCACATTTCTAGAACCAGCCCCAGCACTCTCTCCTTCTTCCAGCACTCTCTCCTTCTTCCACGGTCTGAGTCCCAGCTGCCTGGTGTCCTGCCTTCCAGATTCTGAACCATCAGCACCAGCGGGCAGCGCCCTCCTTCCTGGCTGGGCTCCAGCTCTCAGAGGGTCCTTCTCCCAGCCTCCACGTCCTCATAACCTGAACTCTTCCCTCTGTTGCCTGGACCCAGGGCAGGTGACCCTCACACCTACTACAGCTCTGGGACTCCAGTGTCCTTATTTGTCTTTAAGTTGTCTGATGCTTTTCTAGCCCATACCCTAGCTAAGTTCTCTCTGTTAAAACAACCAGCGAGTTTCTGCTGTCCTCTGCAGCCTGATTTATAAAAAGGGAGCTACATTTCCACATTCAGAGCACTGCAGGTAAGAAGCCTCTAAGGCAAGGAGAGATTGGGAAGACACCTCAGGGGAGAGACGGTCAGCTTTACACACCTGCTGTGCCAGAGTGAATTTGAGGAGTAGGAACCTTCATCCCCTCCCCCTCCCTTCTCAAATTCCCTACCCCTGAAGGGCCACCAGGTATTAGTGTCGGCAGCATAAGAACCTGCAAGTAGGAGACACGGCAGAGAAGGCTAAGAAGCCCACCAGGGCTGCAGGTCTAGCTGGGGATGATGCCTTAACTTCCCTCACTTTCAGGGTTGGTGACTGCATGGGACTGGACCCAGCAATGATTTAACCACTATATTTTTTTGTGATATCAAGTAACTTTTGTTTTGTTTTGTTTTGGTTTTTACTTAAAAGTGACCCAAAAAATGTAAGAAAGACTGCCTTAAATTTCATGTAGAAACAAATGGAAGAACCATCCCACGGAGCTGTTTTGAGGGAACACGGGACACAAACATGGCAGTCTCCATGGCTGCAGTCGGAACTGCAGACAGGAGGTAACTGCGCGGGCAACAACAGGGTAAGTTGCCCAGGGCAGGCAAGCCTGTGGCTTTGCACGAACCCTTAAGGGCACCGGCTCAGGTCGCCAGCGGGAAGGAAGGCAGATGCATTTTTCTTTTCTCCTTTAGCAGAATTACACTGTCCTGCGTAGGCCCAGCACCTGGGTCACGGGCTCTCAGAGATTAGAGGGCTTCTGTTGGAGAATTTACACATAATTGCATTTGTCACTCACCTGCCTGTCTACAGTTCAGGACTGGAAATTCCGCAGGTCAAAGATGGTGTATGCTCACCGTGTATTCCTAGCAGGTGGCAGAAGGTCTGACAAATGCCAGGTCCTTGACAGTTGCTAAGTGGTAAGTTTGTGGGACAAAGGACCTTGGAGAAGGACTACCCGATTCTTTGTGGGGGGCCTGGGGGGTGGGGCTCAGGGCAATTTTAACAGTGACTGGGAAAGAGAGTGAGCTTGCTTTGGGGCCCTCCAGGGAGGCAGGGGAACTAGGGGCGGAGGCAGTTCCCTCCAGAACCCGAGAGGGCGGTGGCGGCTGGGCCTGGGGCAGGGACCCCGGGGGCGGCGGTGGGCCGGGGCGCGCGTGCAGGGGGAGGCCGGGGCCGTCGGGCGGGGGCCGCGGCGCGAGCTGCGCCCCGGGCTGGATCTCGGCGTGCACGGTCGCGGCTGCAGCCCCCGGGGCGGCCCCTCTCCCTGCCCTCCCTCCGGAACTGTTTTTCTGCCCTGCTCTCTGAAAGCCTTATTGATGGCTCAAAGTGAGCGCCTCAGCCCACGGTTTCCTCAGCCCCCAGAGCAGCTTGCATTTCCTCTGACGTGGCCTCTGTCTTCTGCCCTCCCCAGGAGCCCCGGGGTTTTTACATTTCAAATGCTCGACAGCTGGCCGAACTGCTGCTTCCGCCCGAAGAAGGGCCCTTTGCATTTCACAATGGCCGGCCAGTGGCGCCGGGCTATTTTCTCTCCAGCTGTGAGAGAGGCTTTTTCAAGTGACTGCGAGAAGCTGCTGTCCAGCTGCGGCCTCGCCCTCTCTCAGGCTCTGCATTCTAATCAGTGGCCGCTCACTGCCTCGTTTGTGGGGCTCACCAGATGCACCCCCGCCCCCAGCCTGCAGAGCATCCCCAGAGCCCTTCCGCTCGCTCAGGCAGGTGAGCCGGGGACTGACGTCACCGCAGGTGTGCCCTCGCCTGTCCCGGCCGAGGCTCCTGTCCTCCGCGGCACCCTGAGCCACAGGGCCTCTGGCCGACTGCTTACAGCCCGAATTCTGCGGTCCCGGAGAGACACACTGGGCTTTCCTGCCAGGGGCAAATGAGCCTGAACCAAGCGGGCAGGGGTCCCGATTCCGTCCACAGCTGGATGGCTTTTGGAGGAACCCAGCTTCTACCCTCACATCTGCTGCGCATTCCCCACTCAGCGCTTTTGTTCACTCTGCTCCCTATTTTGGAAAACCTTCTGTGTCATATACCATGACTGTCCCTGCCCGTGGAACCAATCCATCTTTTGGGTCCTGGTTTACCCGGCCTTGCCCTCCAAAGGCTTCTCTTTGACTAGCCAAGGTATCTCTCCACTGTATTTTGCTTCTCTTTAGAAAGAATAGCAACGATTCACAATCACTAAGTTTTCACTTCTTGCCAATTGCTCACGCCTTCCACACCTATTCATCTCATTTAGTCCGTCAACATCGGGATTGGTACAAATAGTCATTTTCCACACCGAACGAAGGCCCGACACTTGCAGTGTTGGCCAGGCACCGCAGGGCCATGACTGGTGCCTGGCAGCCGTGCGCCCTCCCCACGCTACTTAGGGCCACTGTCCTTCCTTTGGCTGATCTCCCTCTTCCATCTAGAATCTCCCTGAGGACTGGACCCTGGTGGGCCTTGAAGTGCCTTTCCTCACAGACATGAAGGGATAGATGAAGGGACAGAAAAGGAATGACTGGAAATGTACTGAGCACCGACCCCCATGTCAGAAAATTTAGTCCAAGTTTCCATGGGGAATATCTGATGTAACCCACCCAGACATCTAGCAAGGAGAGTCTTAATGTCTCCATGTTTTTATGGTAAATAATATTTGGGTTGTGCTGGACAGTAGGAAGGGAAATGTATTAAAGCTCCTATTCCTCACTTCTTGCTACTTATCTTGATCTAGTTCATGGGCTGCTCTCAAAGTTGGTTTCTTCAAGGGATGATGGACACGAACTAAATAGCCTCCTTCCCTTTTCATCTAGAATGATGCACTCCCAGACTAGAAGCCATAGCAGACTTTCTTTTATTTCAACATTGCTTTTCTGCATCTGAAACTTACTTACTCACCACAACTCAGTGAGACAATTATTGTTATCCTCAATTTACAAATGAGGAATCAAGAGAAAAGAATTAAAATGTCTATTAAAACCAAAGAAGGACACAAACTCATTCTAGTACACTGGCGTCCTCAAACTCATAGTCCTAAATTGGCCTAGTGACATGTAATACTTGGGCCACATGGTATCTTCTTTCATGAATATAAATTAATTAAAAGCATTTAAAAATTAGTTTACACTTTAAAAGTCCAGACGCCTGTCTCTCTGACCAAATAACAGGTGATCTAGCAACACTGGGGCTCCATTTACTCATGGCAACAATCTGTTGATACTGATTAATTCCTGACCACTATATTTTAAGGTGAGCTCTCCTGTTTCTCAAACTGCATCTCTAGCCTGGTTTACTGATTCACAATATCTGTCAGCCCCCTGAAGGTATTGACTTTGCCTCAAAAAGCTTCAAGAAATGCCATTCCTGTCAGTGGAACAGTCTGTGATATGCAAACAGTTGTCTTTAAGGGATGGTAACAAGGCCTCATTCAGTCAGAATCTGTAGCCCATGTCTCTCAAGCTCTGCATTCTGACATAGATTTCAAAGATCAAGCAGATTGTTACAGGGATCTAAGGATGCTTAAACATCAAAAATTAATCAATTATTAGAAAACCACATAATCATTTCCATAGATTCAGATAACTAGATAAAATCCAGCTCTCTTTCATAGAAAAAAATCCTCCGGAGTTGAACTGATAGTCTTAGCCATTGCAATATGAAAAGAAAAAAAGAAGAGAAAGTTATTAGGATTTAAGTAACAGTGCTCACTTTCACAGCACGTAGACTAAAACTGGAACAAATATAGAGAAGATGAGCATGGCTCCAGAGCAAGGATGACATGCAAATTCACAAAGTGTTACATATATTTTTTAAAAAAAAGATTTAAGAGACAAAATGCAATTCAATGCTCTTCAATGCTCTTGATGCTCTTCGATGCAAATATGTTTTTCATAGAAAATCCAATATAATCTATGAACCATTAGTACTAATGAGCAACCTCACCTATTCAATTCACTTATTTGACAAATATGTATTCAGTGGGAGTGTGGCTATTCTTGGTATAGCAGATACAGCAGTGAGTAATATAGCAAGTCCTGCCCTTGTGCAGCTAATCTTTTAATTTAAAAATATTTACAGTATGTCTCACAATGTCACATGTTCTAGAGAACAATAAAGCACAATAGACTGACTGATGTATTCTTTTAAACATATGTGGTGGTTAAGGAAGGCCTCAGTTTTGAGAGGACATCTGAGTAGAGCCCTGAAGGAAGTAAGAGATCTAGTGGCTAGCTGGGGGAGATCACTCCTGGCGGGGGGGGGGGGGACAATGAGCACAAATGTTCTAAGTGAGAAGCATGCTGGGCATGCTGATACGTGCAAGGAAGTCAGTGAAGCTGCACACGCCAATGGAATTACGATGCCGGATGAGGTTGGGGAAGTAATTTAGGGCCAGATGACATAATGCCTGTAGCTCCTTGAAAGATCTGGCTTTTACCCTGAGTGACATGGGGCTCCTGGAGGGTTTGAGGCAGAGTATTGTCTTACAGGATCACCCTGTCTTCTCTGCTGAAGTAGAAGGCAGTGAGTGCAGAAGCGGGACATCAGTTAGGGGTGACTGCAATAATCAGGGAGAGAAAGGTCTGTGCCTTGGACCAGAAGTGACGCTGGAGGTGTGAAATATGAATAACTCCTGACTATTCTACAGGAGGGGATAACTGGCTTTGTAGTAGACTCAGTGTGGTACCTGAGCTTTTAATGTATAATCTGGAAGAATGGAACTTCCATTAACTGAGATCCTGAAGACTGCAGAAAGGAGTAGGTTTGGAGGAGGTGGGGAACCAGGAACTTGGTTTTGCACATATTCCTTCTGAGGTATTGACGTGGTCAGTTTGGGCCAGGCTTATGCTGTGGTGACAAAAACAAATCTCAATGGTATAAATCACAAGTTTCCCACTGAGGCCATGCCCATCAATTCTCCAAGACAACTGCTTTTTATGCAATGACTTAGTGACATGGCTCTGCCTTTTCTACTCACAGTCTTCACACTCAATGCTGAAGGGAACGGCGAGATTGGAAAAGTGGGCAGGGTCCTTGTAGCATCTCAGCTTGTGGAGTGCAATGGATGCAGGGGTCCGGTGCCCAGAATTCCCCATGAGGTCTGAAGCATTCATTATTCTTGCTGTTGTAGAGCTGGGTACCAATGGATCACCCTACGTGCCTCCCCATGGATTGTCTCCTATAAAAAGAGCCATCCTGCCCAGGGAATTATCCTCTCCCTAAAGTGGCCCACTTCCAGTGACAGCTGACATGGGGGAACACAGGCAGCTCTTGACTCAGTTTGGAACAACTCTGATGGTCCATCCCAGCTCCAGAAGCCCTCATGGGGTCAGCTAAGGCTCTGTTTTTATTGAATTGCAGTGAACTTTTCTCAAGTCTCCCCTCCTCATTCCCCCCTTACAGGCGAGTCCCTGAAGGTCTGGTCCCAACAACCTTTTGCACCAAATCTCTGTGACTCAGCTTCCCAGGAAAACCTAGTACATGTTACATAGTTCTTATTTCCTCGATGAGTAGTCACATTCTCCCACCTCAATGAAAGTGTTATGAGGTAGCTACACTTGTGGTGAGCATAGTATAATGCACAAACCTGTCAAAATACTACAGTGTATACCTGAAACTGATGTGACCTTGTGTGTCAACTATACTCAAGATTCTTCTAAAAAAGCACTATGAGAAATACAGTGTGAGCCTCGAAGAGAGATACCATTGGTGAGCACTCAAAATACCCATCATCTATTCCTTTTAGACATCTAACAAGAGGCAGTAAGTGAACAAGTGGATATATAGAAAGTAGACTTTGGGGCTTACGTCCAGACTGGAGATAGTAATCTTGAGTGATATTTAAAGACTCATATCAGATAACATCTCCTAATAATTGGGGCAGATAGAGAAGAGCAGAGGTGTGAGGACTGAGCTCTGGGCACATGAACATTTAGAAATCTAGGAGATGAGGAAGAACCAGGAGAGGAGACTGAGAAGTTGGAGATATGCCTGTGCTATGTCTTAGGACTCCTCAAAAATTCTCACACTGTACACAAGGAAGTATGTTCACAAATGGACATTGAGCCATTTCTTTTTTTCTGTGGAATAATGGAAACAACCCAAATATCCATCAACACAAGACAGGACAAATAATTTTAGCAAAATCATAAAATAGTATAGAATATAGCAGTTAGAATGGATGGAATTGAGTTGTATGCATTAATATGAATAAATCTCAAAAACATAATGTCAAGCAAAAACAGCAGATTTAATTATCATACATATGATATGAAACCATTTATATGAAGTTTATTTTTTTTAAGATTTATTTATTTGACAGAGAGAGAGAGAGCGTGCACAAGGACTGGCAGGCAGAGGGAGAAGCAGGCTCCCCGCTGAGCAGGGAGCCCAATGAGGGACTCCATCCCAGGACCCTGGGATCATGACCTGAGCTAAAGGCAGATGCTTAACCGACTGAGCCACCCAGGCGTCCCTGAAGTTTAAAAACATTCCAAACGATACCATATATTGCGAATGGACACCTGCCTGTGTAGTAATAGTATGTCATGCATGTGGGCAGCTGTGCATTCTGCAGTGGGGGACAGAATGGGAGTAAGTTTGCACTCTGATATGTCTGTTGCCCTCTGCTATTACTGTGAAGTCCTGAAATGTTTTATATAAAAAGATACCTTCCCATCTTGCTGTTATAAAGCACATAAAATATTACTACAATCAGGTTTTTAAAGTGTCTTTTGTAACAACTGCATGTAAAGAAATCAATAGCTGGGAACTTCGATTTATTTGGCTCTTGCTAAAGCATCACCACCACCGTAACAGCAGTGTGATAATAACAATGAGTATAATAATAGCATGCCACTGTGTTAGCCTACATTGTGACCAGAACCGTGCTGGGCCTTTCTTAGGCATCATTCTACTCAATCCTCACCATGAGCCCAGAATAGAGACGATTATTACCCCTATGTTTCAGATGAGGAAACTGAGGCCTGGAGACAATGAAGAAATCATGCCTCACAGCTAAGAAGTGGCAGAACCAGAATTCGACGTATCTTAGTTTGACTCCAAATTAACTATTCTCACATGCAGTGCTCCGCCGTTTTCTCTGCCCAGAGCACATGTTCAGTTACTGCCTATAAATAGAAGTGAGCCAGAACTGGCAGACTCGGAGAGGCCAGTAAGAACAGCACTTATCTGGAGCCCATCTTGCTTCTCTCCTGTCCCAAGTGTTGAGCCGCGGAGTGGCAATATGGACATCATCAGATCTTCTTGCCCAAGTCCCCAGGGTGATGAATCCATTCCTGCTCTCCTCTCCCCATGCTGCATATTTCTTGGTAACAGAGGGTGTCACAATTCTCATGCTTCGTCTTCTGGGGAAACGAATTTAATTCAATTGAACTGAATTTAAAATCGCAGATGGGAATGACCTCCGAGAAATTCATTTCAATCCCCTCAATTTACAGACTTACAGGAAGAGGCCAAAGAAGTTAAGAGCCTTCCTCATGATGAGAAGCTTCCTTCACGAAAGGAGCCCCGGGATTCTGGACTCCATTGGCTCAGTAGAATCACCTGGTGAACTTTAAACAATTCTGCTACCTTGGCCACACAGCCAGACCCTCTGATTCAGCTGGTCTGCGGTGGGACTTGGCATTGGCGGCTGCTTCATCTCCCCAGGTATTTCTGATGTGAAGCCGTGGCTGAGAACCCCTGCGTTTATGCTTCCTTCCCCTGGCACGGTCTCAGAGGCTCATCTTTGATCTTGTTGGCCGGGAAGCTGTGACGGGGGCCATGCTTCTCATTTTGCCAATAGGAAAGGGATGGGTCGGAAACAAATTGAGTAGCGTTTGCTTTTCAAAACCTTCCTGAGGTCCACAGAAGATTCTGTCCTGTACTTTTCATCCACATACAGGTCTTCCATTATGTTAGTTTCTTCTTTAGTGCATTTTGTTAAGAAGTAGAGAAAGGGATAAAGCACTATTTTTAGCAGCTACAAATGGAATGTATTTGAAAATAATGGCGGTTCAGAATTTTAAGGTTCTATTTCAGAAATACACACAAGCCTAACTTCAGTTACTATAATGTCTATTTTATTTAAAGCAGGGTCATCAAACTTCCTGTAAAGGGCAGATAGTAAATATTTTATTGATGTGTGTGTTGCAACTACTCAACTCTCCCTTTGTAGCGCGAAGAACTTCCACAGATGAGACATGAAGAGGAGGGCGTGGTTGTGTTCCAATAAAAGTTTATTTAGAAAAACAAGGGTGGGCTGAGTTGGCTCACCACCAACCTCTAAAGTATCAGATTGAAAGAGATAATGTCTGGTGATGGTCCAACTCTTACGAAAGCCAAAATATAATTAAAAAGCATTTCTTAGATCATGGAGGGTTTCTGAAATTAAGAGAAAATTCTCCAATGTTGTTTTAATATTGTACTCGTCGATCCAAAGTTTTGTAAGACCCCAATAAAAAGAAGCACAGTCTTTGTTCCAGTACCTTTTAAGTACCTTTGCACCTTTTGAGCACATCCTTCCTTCAGTACGATTTATACATGTTTCTCTTTTTCATCTTTGTAAAGTTTTAAAAAAATAGCAGAAGTAGGCTGCTAAACTCCAGAGCAGTCAAATAATTACTTGGAAAATGGAAAGGCAGTGAACACCAGTCATTTCATGATTTCAATTTTATGACTGCTTCATTACAGAACATACATGCATAAAACTCTCAATAGACCTACATCATCTGAACCATAGCTTTCGGTTTCAGCCCCAACCACTGCCACTTACGAAAGCCTGGCCTTGCTTGAATTAGGTCTTCGAACAAACCTAGGAAAGTAGTTGCTAGAACAAAGAGAATTCTTGGTGTGTTCTAAGCGTTGCTCTAAGATGTTGGAAGGAAGGGAAATGCCTTCCTCTTGCTATTCCTTCAGCTTCTAGACACCTCTCTAAATTCTAAGAGCATCTCAGGGCTACATGGAGCTCTTTAGGAGTAGGATAAGGTAGTCTTAGAATCCTGTTATGACCTTCCACTGCAACCCAGCAATCACTAAAATGACTATTCACATTTATACCAGTAAAGGGCCACCATCAAAAGGCAAAGGAGCAAAGAGCCAGAACTACCCAGAAGGAATTATCGGGAAGCATTCCACATGAAATGCAATGTTCAAGGCATGAAAAGGATTGCTCCAAAATATATTACCCCCTTTGAGGATCTGGGGGGAGCCAGCCACAAACTCATTCAACCACCATAGGCCAGAAGCAGATCAAAAATGGAAGCTGCAACGTCATCTGGTGGAATCCATGAACAGACCGGACCAGACTTCTGGACACTCTTCTGAGCAAGCGAGCAGACCTTTGCACTCTCGGCTACATGTCTTGCCCTTGGCTCCTTGTTGTCACTTCTGTTTACATCATGGCAATTTTCATTTGTGTTTTCTCTTCTGGTTGTTTTTAACGAACAGAAGTTGAGGGATATTTATTTTCAGAGAAAAGTTGTTTTTATAATTAAACCCTTTCTTTCATCCTCTCAATTAAGTGGTAGAAGTGCAAAATTAAATGAAGAGAAGCTATGGTTTGATCCACAGAATAACGGGTAAGCCAGAGGACCCAGAGTTGTGCAAACTTGGGTTTTAATCTAATTTTGTCACTTACTGAATATATGACTTTTGAAAGTTAATTTAATTCTCTAAGCCTTGGCTTCCTCTTCCAAAATTTGGGAATATTAGCACATAGCTCAAGATTGTTGTGTAGCAGTCAGGCAAAATGGGTAATGTGCTTAGGCCCCGGCACACTGTAGTCGCTCAGTAAATGAAGAGATAGTGATGATGATGATGATGATGATGATGATGATGGCGACCATGGCAGTGACCTATCTTTCTAAGAAGTGAAGTCATCCTGTGTAGCATAAATGCACAATGATAAGGATAGGATAGATTGGCAAAGACACAATCATTTCTGAGTCTCTTTTTCATCAAATGGTTTCAGAATGTGGTTTAGGGTGACTTTCTTGAATGACAGACTCCACAAGCATATTCAAAGTAAAGAATGTCAAAAAGCCTACCCTAAAGCTAAATATAGGTAATTGTACTTCGCATAATCTCAGTGTTTTCTCACTTCCTCCCCATTCTAAAGTCATGGATTGTCAAGAATCAAATGTCAAACCAATTTATTGAATTCTCTGGCAGCAGGAGGAAAAGGTTTTATAATCTGGGTGTTGCTTTAGTCCCAGGAAGTCAACCAGCCGGCCACGAACCCTTGGTTATAGCATTTATATCACTTTTAACGTCCCTGAGTGGTTCAGTCAACAACTCCAGAGAAATGAACCATACTCTGAAATATCCACTTCCTGTGAACTGTACACTGTCCCATCTCTACGTCAGTGTTGCTGAGCACTAAGATAACTATGTTGGTTTTAAAGGAAATACTCTCTACTTCATGGCAGTAGAAAGGGTTTCATAATTAGTGGTATTTTCCAACAACCTTTATTCACTTATTCTTTTATTACACATTATTTTTGAGATTCTGCTATGTGCCAGATGCCCTGACAGGCATGGGGGAGGAGCTGGGAAATAGGCTGAGATTCCCATTTCATACACTAGTACTAGTACTTGAGGAGGAGGGATAATATAAGGAACATACTCAGCTCATTGTTTCAATAGTTGGCTTTCAATACGTGGTAGGTCTTATTAGTGTTAGAAAGATTCCTTGCTCGAGGAATCTTTGACTCTCTAAGCTCTATCATCTACCCACCTTGACACAAAACAACAGGTGAGGGAAAGAGGAGGAAAAATCTGAAAGCAAAGGGAATAATGTTCAGGTACGGTCAAGATTGAGAAAACATGCTGTGGGAATCCAGATATTAGAAAGAGAACCAGCATGGGGATACACATGTTCCAACATTCCTCTTGTGTCTTCTCCCTGGACTGAAAACTCTTCTGGACAAGGGATTAATTGCACAATCATTGATGAGAAGAGGGGCTGAAAGCAGACTGGAGAGTAGGTCGTGCGACACTTCCTCTCACCAAACTTTCAGCTCAGCTCCATGGGCTCACCTAAGTGCAAGGGATCCTGATAAATGTAGTCTCTCTCTCTCTCTCTCTGTGTGTGTGTGTGTGTGTTGAATTACTCTATGGAGAAAAACTGCCCTGGGGAACTGCCAACTTCTAGCAGAATATTCGTGACTGAGAAGAGCAAACCTTTAGTTAACCTTTTAAGAGACGGGGCTGTTATAATGGCGTATTCTATCTTAACTAATCAAATGTCCATGCAATATTGTTTAAAGTGTTAATTATATTACTTTACATTATTAATTAATATGAGTTTACATTTCCGCAGGGTCTTAGAGCTTGCATCAGGCTTTCCTAATATTTAGCTTATGTAACTTGTACAAAAATACAATTGTGGGTGCAGATACTTTTGAGATGTGTTCTACAAGTTTACTCAACATTTATGAATTAATAGCATTTTACTTTCTGAGTTAGCGTAACTTCTCTTTGTGGGATGTTCATGCCTGACCCTATATGTTTTGCCCTATTGCTGCTTTTCATGCCCTCTTATGTGATTTTAGTAGGCAAGATCTAAATTTAGTTTTATTTGTCAAAGTAAATTGTCTCAGAATGAGAACCCCAGAATCTCCCTTCTGAGTAAGCTATTTAATATTTAACTCTTAACCTACAGAATGTACAGTCTTTATTTTCCATCAGAAATATCCCTTCCAGAGTAATTCAGATTACTCCCCATCCTCTCGGCTTTAAGAGTGGCTCTGTGGCAATCCTTGGCTTCTCTAGGTTTTCCTTGACTTAATCTGTCTTTCTTTTCCTCACTTTCTACCTACATAGCACTTAACCCTGACTTGATGGCCACAGGGAAATTATAAATTCCAACAGGCAGGTAACTGAGTTGATACTGAGGACCCTGTATCTTAGTCCCACCTGCTGATAGCCCCATGTCCAATTCAGCAGAAGGCAGGTCAAGGTCTACATTCCACTCATTTCTTTACTAAAATTATAGAACTAAGTTGATTATCAACTAAGATTTCTCTGTATATCAAATTCTCTGGTTATAATCAATATTTAGAGCCTTGGGGAACTGAAAATCTGTTCAAATCTTGTAATCAAGTACCAAAAAGAATTCATAGTTAACATAAATTCAATATATACTATGAGCTGCTCTATACGCCATGCACCTTAATACATCACCTCGCTAAACAAATTTTCTTATTACTCTCCTTTCATACTGGGGGAACTGAGGCTTGGAGAGGAGAGAAGCACGTTCAAGGTCATTCATGGAGTAAGCAGTGAAACAGACAGTTGAATCTAAGTATGTTTGATTCCAGAGCCTCAGCACTTGACCCTTATACTCTGCTGTAAGCAAATACGAATGGCTGTTATGTAGGCCCTTGCGGAAACTGATAAAATTAACAATTCTCATCAGAAGCCAGGTCATGTGTTCTGTCCTTTCCTGGAGCCTCTTTCGTACAGGCATTGGTGGTCTCTCCTTATATGACTTGTCACTGGTCCAGCAGGCCCTAAGCATCAGGGACCTCTGCAGCTGACAGTCCGACTCACCGTCCTTCTGGAGATTCAGTTGGTGAGGAAAGTGTGATCCCATGTGGACTCAGCTTATTATCCACACCCAACAGGAAGCACGAGCCTCATGTCTGCATCTATTCCGCTTGTCCCCCAAGGCTTGTGGGTCATGCGGAGATGGGCCCAGGTGCACGCTGTGCACACCTGGGTCTGTGTCGCAGCTAAGAAACACTGGGGGCAGAAAATCTCAGTCGTGGAAAGGGGCTTCTTGCAAACCTGCCCAACTTTGCCCCCAAGGGACATATTAGCTTTATTATCCTTCTCAGAAAGCAAGTCTGCCCTTTGCCCTGGAGAGAGACACTCACTTTCATGGCTGCTACTTAAATGTTTTTGAGACATAGTCTGAGATGCATGAAGTTGCCATGAACTAATGCCTTTTTTTTTTTTAAAGATTTTATTTATTTATTCGACAGAGATAGAGACAGCCAGCGAGAGAGGGAACACAAGCAGGGGGAATGGGAGAGGAAGAAGCAGGCTCATAGCAGAGGAGCCTGATGTGGGGCTCGATCCCATAACACCGGGATCACGCCCTGAGCCGAAGGCAGACGTTTAACCGCTGTGCCACCCAGGTGCCCCATAATTCCTGATCACTTAAAGGACAAAATGTGCCCAGAAGCACACTATTCTCATGCATGTGTCCGTCTGCTGGGTTGTCATAAGCATCTGCATGGATCAAGCTTCCATCCTCAGCCGGGAATGATGAGACAACGTGGAGAATGAGTGGGTATGTTACGTCCCCACAAGTCCTCCAGAAGGCTTGTCTTCTGGAGCATCTGGTCTGAGTGTAAATTGGTATAATCCATTTGGAAAATATTTTGTAATATGAACAAAGAGACAGAAGTGTATTGATACACACTGAGCAGAAATTCCAGGTCTAGGAATCAATCCCAAATGAATAATCCAGAAACACTGGGAAAATTTACATAAAGAGATTATTTATAATAACAGAATGGAGATCATAATCTAAGGAATAGGAGAATAGATAAATTATGGTGCATTTTTGGATGAAATATTATCTTTATTTAAAATGACGGTTATGGAATTCTAACAAGAAAAACATCTATGACATAATGTTATGGGAAAATTAATGTTAAAACTAGGTACATAATATGAGTACAAATGTGGTGAAATGCCCACTCATAAGAGAAAAAAGCTAGAAGAAAATCCACTGAAGATTTGCTAGGCACTCATGGAATTACACTAGTGGAAGCAAGAATGATTTTTTTTTCTCTTCACTATTCTCCAAAAATTTTAGACACATGGTTAGGTTTTTTTAAATGGAAAATATGTATAAGGTTAAAAAGAAAATATAATGATACATTAGTGTTATCAATTAAATATCAATCTCTAGATTTAAATCAGAAACAATCAAATATCAAGCATTTTTATTCTTTCTAAGGTTAAGTCCTTTCATTGGTTAAGTTTATTAATTAGACTCTCTTCCTTAAGACCAAGCATGAATGGTGTGGGGACAGACCACCTGCCCACCGTTGGGTGGAGACACCCTTCATGGGACAGGGCTTGACTTTCCTTTCCCTGGATTCCTCCCTTAATCGGGAAGAACACCCCTCCCCCCCAACCAAAGGATAATATGCTAACGCTTACAAGTACATCAGGGTCCTTAGACATTAGAATTAGCTCCCACTCACCTCTCTGGACCCACCCACCATTACGCACTTCCTACTTTCCTCCCATCCCCATTACTACATCATACCCTGAACTGGACCTACTGGGATTCTTTAAACTCTTAGAATGTTCTAGGCTCTTTGCCTCCAGACCTTCCCACCTGCTATCTGGTCTACCTGGAGCTCTGCCCTCCCAACTCACTTTCACCAAACTAAGTCCCATGAATGATCAGAATCGTTTTCTCTAAGAAGCCTATAGAAGCTGCTAAGTCTGGATCTGGTGCCCTGCTCAGCTCCCTTAGCACCACTGTTCTGGGGCTCCTCATCCTCTGTGTGCTGACAAATGCTTTCAAGAGGCCAGGAGATTTTCATGGGGACTATCCTGGAAAATGCCAAAATTTGATTCAAGAGGTAACAATTAGCACCCATATGTCACTTCAAATTGTTAAGACTAGGGAATGCAGTTTGAGGATCTGGCTTCTATTGTTTTGTGATTTCATAAAAGCCCTGTTTATGTCCTATGTAACATTTATTCTAAGAAAAGACTTGATCTTGGATGTTGCAGTGTCAGGTGGACTTCACACTGAGCAGGTCGTGGGGGGAGCCCCCAGAGCATGCGGACAGAGTGCTCACACATGGAGTTTTCAGGGGGAAGGGAATAATCCAAATCCAAGGCGCATCTGGTGGTTCCCATGTGAGAGGAATTAGATCGCTGCTTTCTGAACCTGAGACATGCGGTTACCAGCTACGCACTTGCTTTCCTTTCTATTTAAATCACTTTACTGTAATGTGTTTCGATTTCCAATCTAAGTTATTGTTTCATACTACTTAGGTAAACTTTCTTGTTTTACATTTTTTCTTTCTTAGAAATAAACTTCTCCCAATATCAAGTGTTAAATTAGCTCAAGTTCTAGCTGCGGTAATCGGGGTTTTGACAAATCCCTGAAGTATGTATTTCAAACTATGAAAAAAATCCACCCTGGGGCGCCTGGGTGGCTCAGTCAGTTAAGCAGTTAATCATCTGCCTTTGGCTCAGGTCATGCTCTCAGGGTCCTGGGATCCAGCCCCACAGCAGGCTCCCTGCTCAGCGAGGAGTCTGCTCCTTCCTCTCCTTCTGCCCCTCCCCCATCCCCGATGCTCATGTGTGCTCTCTCTCTCAAATAAATAAATAAAATCTTTAAAGAAAGTCCACCCTGAAGTTACGACTCTGAGTGAACAGAATGAATTCTCTGAGTGAAGGGTTAGTCACAGGACCCTAGCACTTCTCCTGCATCGGTGATTCACAGCCTAAGGGGTGGGAAGGAAGGAAACACTTGCTTTCTTATGTAAGTGCCACGACCCTTCTCATATCCTGACTTCCTCCTTCACTTGGCTGAGGATTTCTGACCCTTCCAATCCGGAATACATCACGTCCTACAGATAAACTGGATGGAACAAGGTATAATCTAAATCTATTTTCAAATGGAGAATTAGGTGAAATCACTGATAGCTTAAAACATATTTTAGATGAATTCTATTAAATTGACAAAGATTTTCTAAAGTTTTTCTCCAGACTAAAATATCTGTAGGGACATTTTTGATTAGAAAAAAGATAGATACTATATAAAAAACTTTATTTTCTGTTGGAGATTTTTTAAAAAAGATTTATCTATATATTTGAGGGGGGAGAGGGGCTGAGAGGGAGGGAGAGAGAGCCCCAAGCAGACTCCCTGCTGTGTGCAAAGCCAAACGGTGGGGGTGGGGGTATCTTTCCCATGACCCTGAGATCAGGACATGAGCTGAAACCAAGAGTTGGACACTCAACGGACTGAGCCACTTAGGCTCCTCTGTGATGGAGATTTTTAAAAGATCTTTTTGTTTTTTATTTCATATCACCATTTATTTTTTTTTCAAAGATTACCCATTACCATGGGCTCCTATTCTTTGGAATTTGCAAGGAACTCAGCTGGGAGGTTTTCAGGCCTTATCTTACCCAACTGACAAGTTGACCTGCTACACAACATCCTCAGACCCGGCAAGCCCAGGGATACATAGTTTTCTCTTTGACCCCATTTTCTTAATAAAGAAATAAGTAGTGGGGCTGCCCTCATTGTCAAAGTCCAGGACTACAATCCTAGTGGTGGAAATGGAAGATTATTTGTAGCCTGCTCTTATGTAGAGTCCTGTCTGGTGTGCACAAAAGAAACATTTCCAAGGTCTTAGGTGTTTAATGCTACAAACCATGTGGGATTACAAAGGAAAGGAGCCACAAATATTTTTGACCAATATGGTGACTATAGTGCATTTCCCAAGGGACTGTCTGCAAATGTATCTGAGCTAGAAAGGCTCTAAGGCTAGTCACACAGGGTACATCAATGGTTATTTCATCAGAGAGAGCCTGGCCACTGGGTATCAGAGGGAACGGTGTTCTGCCCACCATCTTTCCTGCCCATGGCTGAGAAACGGCAGGAAGGACTTTTGCTCACATGAGTGATCTGAGCTGAAGAAGCTAAGCTACCTTCTAGAATAGAATCCATATTGGCATGTCAATCATTTCTGTGTGTGTGTTTTCTTTTTGTTGCATTTTCTCCCTTCTGAAGAAACTTGCCATGCGGTATTTAAGGTGACCTAACTCTCAACTAGAACATTCAGTGTGGTTTATCTTTCCACCTACGTGCAACTCGCCTTGCAGACTTGACAGGGATAGATCAGCCCCGTGGAGGAGCAAACAAAAAACCAAAAATACCCTCCTCCAAAAAATACCCCACGGTGTGAAACTCTTTCTGAGAAAGAGTGGCCTGTTTCCTTAAAGTAGAAAAAAAATAACAAAAATAGATTTTTCTTGAGACTCTTGTTTACTCAGATGATACCAATTCTGTTTCTAGCACAACACGACTGTAGTTGCTACCCAGAGATTTTTAGAAAGTCAGATGGGTGTGAATGCAGTGGAGTTCTGCCGTGAGTGAGTGAGTTGTGCTTCTCACATCTCTTATTAGAAGGTAAATGCATAATTATATGGCACACTCATATAAGAGCAATAAACTTTATGGGGGTATTTATAAAACAGTATGTTTACATCAATGGTGCTATACAAGTAACAAGTAATAATAACATTGTGAAGAAAATTAGCTCCTTAGATGCATAACATTTAATATGCAGCCCTGTATAATTAATATCCTGGCAATTTAATGTGTTACTCATTTTCTTTTTTTTCCCTCCCCTTTACTAGGAAGAAAGAAACAGAATTTGTTTAATTTAATACAGCATTTTCACGGTAGTATAAAGCCAAAACGTTATCATGCTAAATTAATCTGATTTCCTATCCCATAACTTTGAAACTGGGCAGGTTTCTTAACCTACAGTATGCCCACTTAGATTTGTAAATATTGTTACTTCATTGTTGTCGTTTTATCTCCCATCCTGCTAGACACCCTCCAGTGCACAGGCCAGCCTCCACAACAAAGAATTATTTAGCTCAAAATGTCAATAGTGCTGAGGCTGAGAAATCCTGAATGAACTCACTGATCTTTAAAGTCACCCTCCTAGGTAGGGATTCTTAGTCTCATTGTGAGCATAAAAACACTTGGGCATGGGTGAACCAAGAGATTCATCCGAGATAAAATTGCACCGCATGAAGTAAAGGCCTTGGGGCTCCTGAACCCAGGTCTTCAGGTCTAAGCCCCTGTGCACCTGCCTGGGGCCTCCTGTTTCTTGAGTCCTGCTTGCCCTGAGAACTTAGCATTGGTTGCAGCAGGCGATATGTGTGCTGTTATAAAAGTGTGTGTGCTATGCGCTCCTCGCGCGTGCACCCACGTGTGTTTTCCCGACATTCAGAAACTGGTCCCTGAGAGGGCAGACAGGTCTGATGAAAGGCAAAACTGAAGAAAGCCACATGCCTCTCTGGCCCCGCCCTCCCAACGCCTCTGACGAGGTAGCCCCCTAGAGTCCATCCCATACCGGCTCATTTCCTGGCCAGGCCACTTAGTCCCGCCCACCAGCAGATGGAAAATATAGGCCGGTCTCCACCTCAGCTAATCAGGAAGCCTCTCGGTCAAGGCCACATGTGCATGCGCTCGTGGGAACGCTCCCTGGGCCTCTTCAAGTACTACTAATAATCTTACAGTAATAATGAGGAGGTGTGCCTTTTGCCCAAAGAGCCTCCAGAGCTCCTCCAAACGCGCGCTTGTCGAAGCTGCCCCAAGCCAGGGCTACATGCTGGAAGGGCTGGCGACGAACCACCTCCCCAGGAGACAAAAGAAGAGAGAGCTGGTGGCGTGCTCGTCTTGTGGTCTGCAGTAACGCGGCCCCCTCCTCCGTCAGCGCCACCCATGGTAATAATGCTCTTGCCTTTTCATGGCGCATTACGTTACCGGAACACACAGAGAAAGGGCCCTTCCTCTTCACGATTTAGCTGTCACTGTCACCACTTAATAAACAGTTAAAACGCAGTGAGTCAGACTGCAGGTGCCAGTTTGGCCTGCTGATTGTCAAATGGACCCATCCCAGCTAATTTAGGTCCTCAACGGCCCCACTCAGGGTGCCTCAAGGCAGGCCCGATGCCAACGCGCCCTGGCAAGTTCCAGGAGTGAGGAGGGCAGGAAAGGCCCATGAGAAACCGAGCTGGGCTTAGTGGCATCCAGGTGTAAGTCACGTGGGAGGTCTCCGGCAGGGGGAGCCGCACGGCTCTGAATCAGTAGGTGATTTATGTTTGATGCTCTGAGCAGTGTCCCTTCTCCTACAACGTCTGGGGGCAGAACACCAGGCTCTGCCATGTGAGCTGTCTAACTTGGCACACGAGTCTCTCCACACCTGCTGTGAAGACAAGAGAGCCTCTCGGCACCCCCACCGGTTCTCCCTGGATGGCAATCTACTGTGTATCTGCTGGCCAGGTGGTCCAATCATCACTCAGGATGAGGGGCCCATTCACTCATGCAGTCTCTTAGGTTACGCAGGGAACCTTCGTATGTGCTCTGGGCCACACTCTGCCATGCCTAGTGGTTCATCAAGGATGCCAGGGTGTGGTGATGGGCATCTGCTGGTAATTCTATGAATGTTAAATGAACCTCACAAGAACCATTCTACAGCATCCCAATGACAAAACCCACCAACGGCCCACGACGTACCAGGTACTATGTGTGGCTCTGGGGACACTCAGGGGACAGGCATCATCCTCGAGCTCGGGTTGTTCAGAGGAAACAACTAGTTACACATAATAGTAAGATGCTATATGTGATTCTTGAAGAGAGAAGGAAGGTCCATCACTGAAAACTTGGAACAGATCTGGAGCTGGTAGCAGAGAACACGAACCACACATTGTACATGACTTAAAAACTTTAAGACTCTGACTAGCAAACAGATGTCCTTGTTGTGGAACATTCTGTAAGCATTGTGCTTATCACCCCCATTCCCAGGCTTTGCGTCCACACCTTTATCTTAATGCCATATTTATCATTCTGGTTATTCATTTTCCAGCTTATTTTAGGTCACAACATTACCCTGGCACTGGAGTTTCCCGCATGCCCTGATACAGTATTCTTTAGACCCAGCTCAAGGGCTGTCTCCTCCTGGAAGCGTCCTCCTGCATCCTCCAGGATCATGTAGTCTATACCGAAACACCACACATTCTTACTTGCACCATTTTTTTTAAAGGTTTTACCTATTTATTTATTTATTTGAGAGAGAGAGAGAGAGAGAGAGAGAGAGAGAAGAGCATAAGAGTTGGGGAAGGAGTAGAGGGAGAGGGACAAGCAGACTCCCTGCTGAGTGCAGAGCGCGACACTGGGCTGGATCTCAAGACCTGTGAGATCACGACCTGAGCCGTTATAAAGAGTCGACGCTTAACTGACTGAGCCTCCCAGGTACCCCTTACTTGAACCTTTTTAAGGCACACATCACTTTGTATCTTTTATTATGTTATAGGAATTAGGCTTATTGTTGAACACACTGTTTCATCTAGTTCATAGTATAATCAATCATCGGAGAGTATTTACTTCCAGAAAAATGACAAATAGAAGTATTTGGATCCATTTTTGGTGAGATCTAAAGCCTTCCATTACTTCAATACCCCACCTGCCCTTCCTGCACCCCATCCTGTGTTCTCACCCCCTCCGCCTGTGCTGCCCTAGCATTCTGAAGACGCACCTGTGAGAGCCCTTTCCACACTATAGCTTATGTTCTTGTGCTTCCCTCTCTCTGATGAGACGCGAGTCCTAAAGAACAGGGTCTGAATCCTGTTTACCCAACACCTTACCTGGGACTGGATAAAGAGGAGAAACTTCGTTTTCGTGTGGAACTTCACTGCATGTGGTATCTGTTAATCATTTGGGCAAGAGCTCTGAGGAGCCAGCATGAAATTCTTTGCTTGTTAGCTTGGGTCATTCCACTGTTTATGTTACACAGGAAAGCAGTGAGAGATTCCAAAACAATAAAATCCAAATGAAATCTTAATAAAGGTTCAAATTATACATCAACACCGGAACCTACTTACCATGAGTAGATCTGGCCTGTATGTGGACTTTGTTCTTAACTCAAACCTATGCCATCAAGGCTTTAACTTTGAATCGTCTCTCATTTTGGTACAGAAAACCCAGCTCTTGGGCTGGGTAAATGGGTAAGCGGCCTTTCAGGAAGTTAGTGTTAAGAGGAATTCATGCGTGAGGCCTCCAGGCTCTGAAGTCCTGTCCTGTTAGGTGGGACGGCTGTGTACGGCCCTAGCAAAATCATCTTCCCACAGTCACCTCTGAAATTCACGACCTCTACTTACTTAGTGCATTTTTGTAAATAATCACCACAGAGAAGACATTTTTGTCTGTTGGATAACATTTTCATGATAGACGTGACCCCGGCAGCCAAGATAGACAGAATAACATAATGAGTAGGACCAACGGACCAGAGTTGTGGTGACCATTCATGGTCATGTACACATTGACCAGCCCTGACTGAACTTGAGACAAGGCACATAATCTCTCTAAGCTTCAGTGTCTTTTTTGTTACAAGATGGTAATAAGAATTACCTCTGTTGTGAAGACCGAATGAAAATAAGGTATGATACTGTGTATGGCCACATGAATTAAAAATAACTTTTTATTATGCTTTTGTTCAGCGCCAATGTACATTATATTTCTAGTCACTATTTAGCAGCAGATAGTAAAGCAAAATTTTAAAAATGCGATTTTTTTTTTCTTTTAGCTGTAATGAAGCCCAGGGCTAATATTTCATCCTTAGCCATAGTAGCCATGTGAATCTGAATGTTAGCGACATGGATTTTTCTTTTGCTCTCACATTATTTTTGTTTTTATTTTACATTTAGATCTTGAAGATAATATTTTATCTAGATTACACATTTTGGAAGTAGATGTAGGGCATATTCTAGAAATAAGTTAGCACATAATTTTTTAAATTTATGTAAACAAAACATAGGCTTCTTACCATTTAGGTCTTAAAATACTGTTAGGGTAGGGAAATATGCACGAAGTACAAGCGCTACATATATACGCACACGCACACACACACGCACACACATACAAAGTGGAGTGCTCGTAAATGTAACAGCTGGTTCTCCAAAAACAAAAGCCCTCTTCGGGAGGGTTTGTCAGTGTCCATGGTATAAATACTTCTACAATAGCGAATTCAAGCTACCCATAGTTTACGAGCAGTTCCTGTGGTCTGCATCAGCTCCAGCAGGTAGATGCTAAATTGGAATGTAATCACAATGGGAACTAAATTCAGAAAAGAGAAGCCCCATTTCTGTGGACCTAAACAGCCAGGGAGGTCTCAGGGAACACAGATGACCTGACCTAGGTCTGAAAAGATTCAAAACCTTTGGAAAAAAACAAGAACAGGTGAAAAACTCTAGCATCTATGTGTAGACAGCCCATTCCTTCATTATGCATTCATTCATCTATTTATTTAATCAAAATATTTTTAAATTATAACTGGATGCCAGATATTCATTATAAGGTTTAAATACAAGTAATTACAATTGAAGGGACAGGGAGTCAGAGATACATCCTAAAATAAGGTGCGGACCCAGTGCTAGAACTATACACGTGATCACTGCGGGAGCACTTAACCCAGACTGGAAGGCAAGGTCAGGGAAGGCTTCCTGGAGACTGTGACTGGGTTTAAAGATTGAAGAGATCTCACCAGGCCAAGGCAGGTGACAGAAGGGCATTCCAGCCAGTGAGCGTTTGAGTGGAATAAAGAGGGGAGGGAGCATGGAATGTGGAAAGCTACACACAGATCCATGCTTGGGGGTGGAGGGGTGGGAGGTGGGGGGCCTGCAAGGGGACAGGCAGGAGGAAGAAGAAACTGGCTAGGCACTGGGCTGATGTAGATTCTGAAAGACCTGGTGGTCCTATTAAGAGGCAGTGAGTTTCTGCTAAAGCCTTGGTGCACCTCTGTCGGATCTGAGCTGATGATCAGAACCGCGTTTTAGATAGGTCATGTGCACAAATGTACTGTTTGTGTCAGTTCTGAATGGCTAAGAGCAGGACAGTGAGACGCCCCCAAAAGGCCATTGTCACCGTCCAGGCAATATCTGATGATTGCATAAACAAAGGCAACAGAATGTGGGGTGGAGAAGAATCTACTACAGATTTTGTGCAGTTCATAACTTGTCCTTCAGTTTAACCTTTTTACTCAGCTTAGACTATAAGCCAAGCAACATTGTAACTGTAAATTTAGGTTTAAATTTTCTTTTTTCATTAGCTAATTCAGAACTATCTATTTTATTAAGTGCCTGTTTACTCACGCAATAGACTGTCTCATAGCTGCACTAACCTGGAACACACTGTATCTGTATTAATTTATTCCTGATATAGAACATGATACTTATTTTCTAATTTTCCTCTCTTACATTAAATAAACACATTTATCACTAGATTAGTTTTTGTGTCAGTTGAATAAAAGAATAATTAAAAATTCCCTCAAATGATTATTAATCTTCACTGGGGAGTGACTCCTACAGCTTGACGAGTAGATGGAAAGGCGAGGTTAATTATAAAATTACTTCAGCTCTAGAAAACTTCAGATGTCTGGAGCTTAGAAGGTTGAGATATAGCCCTTCTGCAGCCCCATGGATTTTTCTGTCTCTGCAAGTACAACAGAGGAACTGAGATCCAAACTACCTGACAAACAAAATTTTTAAAAATCACCATTACTGGGGTCTCAACAGGAAAATAATATGATTTAAAAAAATGTCTTAGCAAAGTCGTATCTCTGGGTTAATTTTACTCTTAGAAGTTCCTGAAAATAATGCATTGCCTTTGCATAAACATTGTGTTGAAAATTTAAATTAAAATATATTTAAAGAATATTGAAAACACTTGAGAGTCATTCAGGTTTGCATTTAATATATGATAATTAGAATTTCCCATCCAAAGTACATTTTTCCCTCTAATGCTTTATAAAATGCATGATTGATTTCCCAATAACATGATTGTTAATATAATCAAATCATTTTGTTTTGAAATGTGTTTTTCATTATAAAATTAATATAATCACATTACAGGACATTTGTGAACTGCAGAGACTTAGACTTTAATGTCCATTGCAGAATTTTGAAATAGCAACATAGTGGAAGCAACTAAATGTCCTTGGATGGAAAGATGGTTAAAAAACTCTAGTATGGGATACAATCTGGCAATTAAAATAGTAGATATTGGCATAAAGATACATATTGGCACAGAATGACCTCGAAGTCTGTGTTGATACAAATATCAAGTAACAAAACAATCCATGTAGCACGATGCCATGACGTAACAATAAGCGTTGTACGTGCACAGGAAAGGGACTTCAAGAAAAAGCACACCAAACTGATGAGCGAAGTTATCCCTACCATGTGTGCTTCTGGCTTGTGCATTTGGCAAGAGGTAGGGATAGATTTAGGGACAGTAATCAAAAGAAATTTAATTTTATCTGTTATGTTTAAAAATTGGAGGGGCATCCGGGTAGCTCAGTTGGTTAAGCGTCTGACTCTTGATTTTGGCTCACGTCATGATTTTGGGGTGAGCTTGAGGCCTGCCAAGGGCGCCGTGCTCAGCGGGGAGTCTGCTTGAGATTCTCTCTCTCCTTTTCCCTCTGCCCTCCCCTCCACTTGCACACTCATTCTCTCTCTCTTAAATAAATAAATCTTTCATAAACTGTATTGTGATACTGTATATTAGTTGCATGATTAATAACAGATATAAGAGAATAAAAAAGAGGAGAGGGATGGTGCAAGGCTTATGACTCCACCACCACAACACAAAAACCAGTTAAGATTTAGTATATTCCTCCCAATCTTTTTTCGTTTTTCTTTTTAATCTATATTTAAGAAATATAGATACTATTGTAGTGTATATAAAAATTCCCTCATTATTTTCATTCAATGTTGTAATATATTGTTACATGGTTTCCATAACTGGGAACGTGCCATAATTCATGTAGTATATATTCTTTGTGTGTTGTTTGTGTCTTATATTTTAATATTAATGATGAAAATCTTGCATTTATTTTGATCTCATATTTTGAAGAACTTCCTTAGGAGGGATTTCCTGAACTATTATTAGGTCAAAACCTATGCACATTTTTCTGTTTTTTTTTAATTTTTTCTTTTCATGGGGAATGCTACTTGTGGTTAAAGTCAAGAATCTACACAAAAATGTTACCAGTCATGGCTTATTTCAGATCCTTAAGCAGATTTTGTTAACTGTTTGGTTTGGTGAGGAATGGATTGGTGTTTGGCCAAATGCTCTGTTTAGGAGGCCATCGATTTTGAGATGGTGGGACCAGAGTGAGCATTTCCGTTCATCAGCATATTTCCTTCTGCAAGTGGCCATAGGGAACTTGGTGCCTGATACAGGGTTTGTCTCAGGGTAGTTGGTGCTCAATGACTAAGTACTGAATTAAATGGAAGAGAAATGAGAAATCTGGGTCAAACTTCAGCTAAAACAAAAAGGTGATGGAAGGCACAGCAGCGCTGGGGGCGTCAGACCTGGCAGTCTGGAGTTATTTTCTGGCAGCGTCCCTGCTGCCACAGATACCTTTTGGGTAGTCAGAAAGACTCAGCAATCAGAGCTGTGCTTCTGGCCTTGGTTCTAATGCATCCAAGCATGAAGGTCCGAGCTCCATTCAGGTCAAGTCACAATGAGTTCACAAGTGTGCGCATCTATGGCAGACTGTCTGTAAGAGCACAGAGGGGAAGTCTATCTCCTACATGAGAACACATCAATGTATCTACATTGTTCACGAGTTGATAGCACTCCCTCCTTTTACAAGCTTTTTATTTTAAAATAATTATAGATTTAAAGAAAGTTGGAAACTTAGAACAGAGAGATCCTGTGTACCCTTCACCCAGTGATGTCTCCCAATGGTTACATCTTGCATGAACATGGCGCACAGGATTTGACACCGGCACAATGCGTACGTATGGTTCTACCCGTTTTATCCACATAGGTAGATTTGTGTAACCACTACCACAATCAAGATACAGAGACTCAGAACTATTCCATCACCAGAGATTTCCCTTGTGCTACCCCTTTTATAGTCCTGTCCTGTTAGCCCCCTCTACCACGTGCAGGATCTCTAAACCCTGGCAACCACTAATCTGTTCCCCATGTCTATAATTTTGTCACGTTGAGACTATAGATGGAATCACACTGTGTGTGAACTTCTGAGGTTGACTTTTTTCACTGAGCGTAAGGCCCTTGAGATCCATGCAACTTAATATGTGTATAATCACTTCCTTTTTATTGCTGAGTAGTATTCCATTGGATAGATATACTACAATTGTTTAATCATTCACCTATTATTGAAGGACTTTGGCTTGTTTTCCAGTTTGGGCTCTCACAGATAAAGCTGCTATGAATAATCACGTTCAGACTTTTGTGCTGACATATGTTTTTTACTTCTCTGGAATAAATATACATGATTGAAATTACTGGTTCAAATAGTAATTACACATTTAGTTTTATAAATAAAAAATGAAAAAGCAAATTGTTTTCTCGAGTGGCTATCATTTTGTATTCCCATCAGTGATATGAGAAATTCAGTTTCTCTATACCTTTGCCAGAATTTGGTATTGTCACTATTTTTTATTTAATGTGTTGTAATAGGTGTGTAATGATATCTCCTCATGGTATTAGCTTTCATTTCCTGAACACTTGTGTTCAAAAGATGTTGAACACCTTTTAATGTGATTATTTGCCATCAGTGACAGATTCATGACTCTTGCCCATTTTCTAATTGAATTGCTTTTTTTTTCTTTTGTTGAATTTTGAGAGTTCTTTAAATAGAGTCTAGATATGACCCCTGTGTCACATATATGGTCTGCACATATTTTATCCCAGTCTATGTCTTGCCCCTTTAGCCTCTTTATAGGATCTTTCAAAGGACAAATACTTTTAATTCAGACAAAGTCAGGTTCTTTTTTTTCCCCCATGGATTGTGTGTTTGGTGTCATGTCCAAGAGTACTTTGTTAGGCCCCAGGTCTTGAAGATTTTTGTCTTATGTTATCTGCTTAAAGATTTATATTTTTACATTTAACATTTCAATCTTTCATCCACTTTTATATAACAAGGTTTAAATAAAATTTTTTTCTTTTCCCCTTTCTTTTTTTCCCCCCAATTAGATATCCAATTGCTCTATTCTTATTGGAAGAATATCTTTCCTTCATCAAATGCTTTCATGCCTTTGTCAAAAATAAGTTGTCTGTACCTGTATGGACTTATTTTTAGCATCTCTCTTCTGTTCCATTGATCTTTATGTCTACCCTCCAGCAAAACCACACAGTCTTGATTAGTGTAACTATATAATGAGTCTTGAAATTGGGTAGTGCTTTCTCCCAATTTATTCTTCTTTCTCAGAATTGTTTTAAGTATACTAGTTCCTCTGTTTTTCCATATACATTTTAGAATAGTCATATCTGTATCTGCAAGAAATATTGCTGGGATTATAATAGGAATTTAACTAAGCCTATTAGTCAATTTAGAGAAAACCAACAACTTTACTGTTAAGTCTTCAAATCCTTGAACATAGTATGTCTCTCCCTTTAGTCTACTGACATCTAGGTATTTATATTTTAATTTTCACACATTTGTTGCTAGTATATAGAAATATAATTGTTTTTTGTATGCTGCTCTCTATTATGTGACATTGCCAAAACTAGTTCTTATTAATTCTAGAGGTTTTTGTAGATTACTTGGCATTTTCTATATAGATTATCATGTCATCTGTAAATAGGGGCAATTTTATTACAATCTTTCTGATCTGCATGGCTTTTATTTCCTTTTCTTTATTTCACTAGCTAGAGTTTCCGGTTACATTTTGCATTGCACTGTAGATAGTGAACACCCTACCTTGTTTGCAGTCAGTCTTCAGGGGAGAATATTCAGTCTTTCAGCATTACGTGTTTGTTGTAGATTTCTCATTGATGCTCTTTATGCTCTTTAATAAGTTGAGGACATTTCCTCTATTCTAGTTTTCTTAATTTTGTTTTTGTTTTGTTTGTTTTTTTAGTCATGAATGGGTATATTAGTTTGTCAAATGCTTTTTCTCCACTATTTGATATGATCATCTGATTTTTCAGTTTTAGCTGTTTAATATGGATGATATTGATAGATTTTCAAATAATGAATAGCTTCCCTTTCCCAAATTGAGTCCCACTTGGTAATGTATTTAATTATTTTTATATATTTTAGAATATATTTGCTAGTATTTTGTTTAAAATTCTGCATGTGTATTAATGCAAGATATAATTCTGTAGTTTTCTTTTCTGTACTATCTGAGTCTGGTTTTGATATTGGAAAAATACTTGTAGAACAACTGAGAAGTATCCCTTCCTTTTCTATTTTGTGTAGAATTGGTGTTAATTTTTTAAACTTCCAGAAGTCTCCAGTGACATTATCTGAGCCTAGAAAAAATTTTAGAAGGTTTTAACTTATGTATTCAATTTCCTTAATCATTATAAAGCCACTCAAATTTTTGGTTTCACATTAGAAAATACGGGAGGCGGGGTGTCTGGGTAGTTCAGTTGTTACGTGTCTGACTCTTGATTTCAGCTCAGGTCATGATCTCAGGGTTGTGAGAGTGAGCCCTACATCAGGCTCTGCACTCAGCGGGGAGTCTGCTTGAGATTCTCTCCCTCCCTCTCCTCTACCCTGCCCCCTACCCTGCTCACATGCACACGTGCATTCTCTTTCTCTAAAAAATAAATAAATAAATCTTGAAAAGTTGGGGTAGGTTTTACTTTTCATAACTGGTATATTTCTTTTTTTAAAAAATATTTTATTTATTTATTTGACAGAGAGAGAGGCAGCAAGAGAGGGAACACAGGCAGGGGGAGTGGGAGAGGGAGACGCAGGCTTTCCGCTGAGGAGGGAGCCTGATGCGGGGCTCGATCCCAGAACTTTGGGATCATGACCTGAGCCGAAGGCAGACGCTTAATGACTGAGCCACCCAGGCACCCCTCATAATTGGTATATTTCATCTAATTTATCAAATTCATGTATGCAGAGTTGTCGGTAATAGTCTCTTATTATCTTTTTGATGTGTATAGGGTCTCTAGTGATATCCCTTTTTTATTTATGATAATAGTAATTTGTGTCTTCTCTCTTGTTTTTCTTTGTTAGCCTAGCTGAAGGTATGTCAATTTTATTGATCTTTTTAAAGAATCAGAGTTTTCTTTCATAAATTTTTTCTGTTTCAGGTTTCTGTATCTGCTTTTTTGTATTGTGCTTTCACTTGCATTGATTCTAATCTTATTTTAATTACTTTCTTTCTCTGCTGGCGATGAGTTTATTTTACCCTTTTTGTTTTGTTTTGTTTTGTTTTGTTTCAAGATGTGGGAGTTTAGATTATAGATATAAGAAATCTCTATTCTAACATAAGCTTTTAGTGTTATAAATTTCCCTCTCAACCCTGCTTTGCCTGCATCCCACAAATTTTCATACGCTATATTTTCATTTCCATTCAGCTGATCGCATTTTTTATTTCCTTTGAAACTTCCTCTTTGTCATATGGATTATTTAGAAAAGTGTTGTTTAATTTATGAGCATATGGAGATTCTCTTGTTGTCTTTCTGTTATTGAATTTTAGTTTGGTTCTATTATAGTCACAGAACACACTCTGTGATTTCAATTCTTTTAAACTTCTTGAAGTTTATTTTATGGCTGAGAATATTTTCTATCTTTGTATATGCTTTGTGGAAACTTGGAAAAAATGTGTATTGTGTTATAGTTGGGTGGAGTGTTCATAAATCTCAATTTAATTCTCGTGGTCAATCATGTCGAGTTGTCTATATCTTTGCCAAATTTTCTGTGTAATTTTTCCATCAATTATTGATGTAAATTGAGTAAAGAATGTTGAATTCTCCTATTATAATTGTTGATTTGTCTATTTCTTTTTTCAGTTATATCACATTATTTTTTAGTTTGCGCATGTGAGTGTTGCATATACATTTAGGTTCTATGTCTTCTTGGTGGATTGACCCTTTGTCTTAGCCAGCTCAGGCTGCTATGATAAATTACCACAAACGACAGAAATTTATTTCTCACAATTCTGGAATCTGGAAGTCCAAGATCAAGGTGCTGGGCAGTTCTGGTGAAAACCCTCATACTGATCTGTAGACATCTTCTTGCTGTGTCCTTATATGGTGGAGAGCAGAGAGAAGCAAACTCTCTTATCTCTTTATACAAGGGCACTAATCCCACCATGAGGACCCCTCAAGACCTAATTCCTCTCAAAAACCCCACCTTCTAATCCCATTACATTGGAGATTAGGATTTCAACATATGAATTTGGGGGAGAGGCATGAACATGGATTCCGTACAACTCTATATTCATTAGAGCATGTTCCCCTCAATATTTCATAATTGCTTTAATGTCTATTTTATCTGATATTAATACAACCACTCCTTATTTCTTACATTTAATGTATGCCTGGTATATGTTTTCTCATTCTTTTATATTCAACATACCCACATCATTACATTTGAAGTGAGTTTTTATAGACAAGATACAGTTGAGCCAGTTTTTTTGTTGTGTTTGATTTTTTTACCCACTTTGCCACTCTTTTTAAGTAGTGTATTCAAACCATTTACATTTAATATAGTGATTGCTTTTTTATTCTTTTTGTTCTGTTGTTTGTTCTCTCTCTTTTCACATCTCTTTTTAAATTTTTTCTGCCTTCCACTGAGTTACTTGGACATATTTTAGAATGCCATTTTGATTTGTCTTAGTGTTTTTGAATATATATAAATTTATATAGTGTTTTTAATGGTCACTAAGTATAACCATATATCTGACTTATCATAGTCTACTAGTGCTAACATTTTACCAGTTGAGCAAAGTGTAGAACTCTTGCCTCCCTTAAACTTCACTTATCATCTCCCTTTTATAATAATTATCTTCAATATTTACATATATTGCTTCAGTTTTCATATGTAATTTGGAAAATTCCAGAGGAGAAGAGATTTTTATCACATGTGCCCATATTTTTGGTTTTTCTATGTTCTTCCCTCCTGATGCTCCAAGATAATTTCTTTTATTACATGCTTTCTATTTGTTAGAGAATTTCCTGGAGCCATTCTTTTTGGAGTAGATCTGCTGGTAATAAGTCCTCTGAATTTCCTTTATCTGAGAATGTCTTCATTTTTTCTCTTCATTTTTTGAAGGATATTTTCACGGATATGGAATTCTGAGCTGACAGTTCTTTTCTTTTAGCACTTGAAAAATGCTGTGCCATATCCTCCTAGCCTCCATAGTTTATTCTGAGATATCTACCCTCCCTGAAATTGTTTATTCTGCAGGTCATATGTGATTTCTTTCTTGTGGCTTTTAAAGATGTTTTTTCTTTGTCTTTAGTTTTCCGAAGTTTAATGACTTTACATTTTGTTGTAGATTTCTTTAGGTTTATCCTATTTGTGGTTTGTTGAGCTTCCTGCCACTGTAGGTTTACATTTATTTCTATATTTAGGGATTTACCAGCCACTATTGCTTTGAATACTCTTTCAGTCCCATAAATACTTGATCTTCTTGTATAGATTTGGATAATTTGTGTTGTTCATCTTCAGGTTCACTGCTTCTTCTGCCCCTCCTGATGTGCTGCTGCACCCATCTACTGGGTTTTTAATTTTGGCTATTGATATATATATTTTTTTTTGTTATATAATTTCTATTTAGCTCTTCTTTGTATCTTTTTCTTTGTTGAGATTTTCTATATTTGAATTTGTTTCAAGTGCGTTCATAATGGCTCAGTGAAGCATTTTATCATAGTTGCTTTAAAATGTTTTTCAGATAATTCTAATATCTGTGCCTTCTTGGTTTTTGTGTCTCATGATTGTCTTTTTTTTTTTTTTTAAAGATTTTATTTATTTTATTCGACAGAGATAGAGACAGCCAGTGAGAGAGGGAACACAAGCAGGGGGAGCGGGGGAGGAAGAAGCAGGCTCATAGCGGAGGAGCCTGATGTGGGGCTTGATCCCATAACGCCGAGATCACGCCCTGAGCCGAAGGCAGACGCTTAACCGCTGTGCCACCCAGGAGCCCCTCATGATTGTCTTTTCTCATTCAACTTGAGATTATCCTGGTTCTTAGTATGACAAATGATTTTTTATTGAAGGCTGGCCATCTGGGGGCATTATAGTTTAAGACTCTGGATCTTACTTAAATCTTAGGCTTTCGCAGGTCTCCTTTTACAGAATTCTGGTTGGTGAAGGGGGGCTCTGCCTCATCACTGTCAGGTGAACATGGAAGTCTAGGTTGTGCGCTCAGCCTTGGTTGACACCCAGTGGGGACAGCCTCCTTATTACCACTGGGTGAGAATGAGATTTCATTTTTCAAATTAGGTCACTGTGATACCACCCTGGCTGAAAGGAGGAGCACACCATTGCTCTTCCTTACTTCATCTCCTCTGACACCCTCCCTAGGTGTCTATAAGATGGTGATATCATTAGGATTGTGTTTATTTTAGGTAAACATAGATTACTGCCCTTGAGGATGAAAAACAAGTGTTTGTCAAATCTGGGGCAACCTTCCACAGGCTTAGGCTCCTCACCATTTACAGGACACAGTCCCTTCTCCTAAATATACTATCTGAGGGCCATGATAATCTGTGTCCAAAGCACCTCTTCTATTCCCCCCACTTGTCCCCTTCACCCACTTTGTACTCCAGCCAAAAAGGTGATTTGTGAACATCCACCTCTGTCTGACATGTGCCCTCTAGTCCTCTGTTTACACTGTTTCCTTCTGCCTAGAAAACTGACTCTTCGATTCAGTTATTCCCTTTACCCCCACAAGCCTTGTTTAAATACCCTTTTAACAAAAAGCCTTGCTCAACCACAGAGATTTTTCATTCCTTTCAAATCCTCTTATTAATAGCATACTTTTAGCATGGACTAGGGTGAATTATGAGCTTATTTTTGTATTTGTAAGTGTCCTGGTACCCCAACCATCTTGTGAAACCTTCACAGAAATTTGGGAGAGTGCCTTGCTCAGGAAAAGCATTTTTAGTGACTCTACTTGTGTTCTTTTAAGCCAGTCACTTATTTGAGCGATGGGTAGGAACTGGAGAAAACCCAATGAGGAGGTGATGGGTGGGACATAATAAAACTGAGTGATCAAGATAATTTTTGGCAATGATTTCTAAAACTGCACGCATCAGTGAAAAAAATGCAAACGGAAAATTGTATGAGTGCTTAAAAATATGAAAATATCTCAAAGTTCATTTTCTTATGCAACTGCAAAGAAGCATTCACTGCAGGACAGTGTTTAAATGCATTTCATCATTACCGTTGTTATTTACCAAACGGCAATGTGTGGTCAAAATTTAATACATCAGAATAAGGAAAATCATGGAACAGTATTCCTTTTTAATTATAGTTTAAACACTAATTTATATCTCTTATCAAAAATGATTGCTTACTCTTTGACATATTGAACAGTTTTGGTTAGGGTTGTGTTTGGCTTTCATTTAATTTATTTGCTTGTTTACTTGCATTATGTGCTGGAAGTGCTCCATAGAAACTGCATATTCTTATAATTCCCAAGAATGCATTTGCATCTGAGACCTAACTGAAACTCTCAACAGTGCAATTAGCGGTGAGGGTTTACATTTTTCTTTCATAATAGAAAGTCTACAACATCATTAACGTCCTAGGCTCCTTCTTGCTTTCTGCTCTATCATCACGTGGGTGGTTTTCTTATCTTGCTGATTGCCTCCTGATCACAAAAGAAATGCTCTGTCTCAAGCTCATGCCCTCATTCCAGGAAGGAAGATGATGGAAATGAATGACAGAAAAAAGGGGTGGCATCTATTCCAGGAAAGCAAAACTTTCCCAGAAATCCCCAGCTGACTTACACTTACATCTCCTTTGCATTAAGTGTGCCACCCAAACTGTTCAGAGAGGTAGAATGTAATTTTTTTTTTACACTTTTATCCTGGCATATTTTTAATGTTATAATCCCGGCTGTTCTGAAGAAAATCAGTGTTGGGTCTGGGACAAAGGGAGATGGATTTTGTGGGGGCAACTAGCAATTGCTGCCCTACATCAGAATCCTCGTGGTGTTAGTAGATAAAAACTTATCTAGCCCTTAAAAAATGAGTTTCCAGTGCCCCTGTGCATAATGTAGGAATGAGCTCTTGAGCTTCTCTGGAAACCTTTTAAGATGAGGTGGTTGGTGACACCAGCACCCATGAGGTCCCCCTGCTCTTCACATGTGCACCTCTGGAGGGCACGTGTCGCGATACCCACCTGTTCTTAGCCATCACTTGGACGCCTACATCATCTTTTCCTTTCTTTTTTAAGAGTTTATTTATTTATTTGAGAGACAGAGTGAGCGAGCCAGAAAGCAGGAGCTGGGGGACAGGGGGAGGGAGAAGGCAGCTCCATCCCAGCACCCTGCGATCATGACCTGAGCCAAAGGCAGACGCTTAACCCTCTAAGACACCCACATGCCCCTCATCAGCTTTTCGTGTCAAACACCAGAACGTGTCCTATTTCCATCAGCTATCAGTGCCATATTTTGAGCTTGGGAACCTTCCCTTATTTGAGGAATGGATAACTATCCCCATTATTGGTAAAGTGTCCAAGGGATTGCTTATAAATGGCTGGCATAGAAGGACTTCCATAAGGAATTCATTTCTGCCTCTCACTCAGCACATCACAGCCCCCCCCTTCAGCACATACATTACATGCAAACACATTTTCACGATGGTGCGTGCATCTGAAGATAACCACAGATCAGACAAAGACAAAAACAGAAAACACAATCAACCTTTGCCCCTTTTGAGCCGGTTAAAGTTATGTGGTTGTGACTGATAACCTATCTGAATTAGAAATGTTTCCTTTTGTCAGCACTCATGCTTTTGTTAAAAAAAAGAATAAAATAAAAAGGAGAAAAAAAAGTTTCTCAAGTTAGCAGAGCAAAGCCCTTTTCTAAAGGGTCTTCCGAGCTGCAATGTCGGCTATTTCTCTGAAACTAGAGTAGTCATTCAAAAATAGTTTCACTCAATTTAACTGCCTATTGAACCCTCTAAATTACAGATATTAAGCCTTTGGTTTCACAACAAACTTAATGAACAGTTCTGACAATCTATAAGCAAGGCCACTGGAAATTCATGGGCCAGATGGAATCACAGATTACACCATTTTCCTACTGGCCTGCAATTTTCTGGCACCTGGATCGACATTCCAGGGATACATATTATGTCTGGTGCAATAGTCCCTGCCCCTAATAACTGAATTTGTGTTTTAGAAAGCTCATAGCAAGCAGAGAAATGCCTGCTAACGTTTACTCATGATTCTTTGAAATATCAGTGTAAAATTCACTTAGAGCATGTGGGTGATATTTAGAATGCAAGGTGATCTAAGAAGAGCCTTTAAGTGGAAAGTCATTCGAGGAAGAAGAGGGACTATAAGAATATGCAGGGAAAGCAAGAGTAATAGAATGAAGAAAGAAAGAAATCTGTAGAGTCAGGAATGGTGACATCAGGAAGAAAAATGTATAAATTAGCACAGGGAGAAAAGAAGACAATTTGAAAGTCAACATACTCCCCCCACTTCAAGAATCTCTGAGTTATTCTCGCAAAATTAGCATTAGTGACACATATTTTACTCTACATATCCCACATATCTGCTTTCTAGTGATTTTAAGGGGAATGGGTTAATCACTGAGAGATTCCTTTTCGTGTCTTGAAATATGGTCAAATGTCAATGATAGGATTGGTTATAATGGAATGGGATGGTGGTGAATTAATTGTCATCACATATTCCCTCACTGTGAAAGCTGATAAACCACAGCTTCTATGCTCCAGGGTATCATAAAATTTCCTGTTTTCAAAGAACACAGATCACTCCTTTCTTCCCCCTATCTTTATATTTATCATGCTATATGGTAATTTAACCAATTTTTCTTCCTCAGACTGCTCCTTGAGGAAAAGATTTAGATTCTTTACCTCCACTATCCTGGTGTTAACAGGGGGCCTAAGACCGTAAAATCTTAAGAGATGTTGGTTGAATAAATGCGATTCTTTACCCAAATTCTTTGGGTAAATTGAATGATGGCCTCTTACGATAATCAGACATTTAAAACATGAACTTTCATTTAAAGGAGAGAAGAGTGTCCTAAAGAGAAGTCAAAACACGACTTCAAACATTCAAGTGCGTTAAAGGCACAGAATAGCAGTGTTTACTGTCAGTAGTACTGAATACTGTTTATGAAGGTATTTATAAACATCATTTCATCAAAATGCTCTCTGCTTGACCCACTGTGGATACCAAGAGAGGTGGTTAATCCAGCAGGAAGTAGGCAATAAATCTCCTGGGTCCCTATGCAATTGAACCCATTTGGTGGAATGCAGAGGAAATTCCATCAGCATTATACATCCCAGGCAGAAATCCTTATTGAAAATTACTGTAGAATGATTTGATATTAGGGGCTGAAGAGTCCCTAGAGAATATATCCAAATACTTTATTTTACAGATGTGGAGGTAAAGCCCAATTCCGAGGTGTGAGTCCGCCATGTCAGGCAGCTGGGCTCACCCACGTGATTAGTGTCATGCTTCCCAACCTACGGTCCCTTCCACCTTTGGAAGACCAAAAATTGGCAAAGGAGGCACGAGGGTGGTTTTTACATTTTTCAGAAAACCTAATGGAAATCAGATTTTTGCTACCCACTGATCTGCCAAAGTAACTAAAAATTGAGGTATATTGTGGGGGGTGGGGTGGGGAGAGCTGGTATTTCCTTACTTCTGGCTGAAATTACAGCATCACAATTTAGTCAAACTCATTATTCGATGAAGAACTGGTAGGTAGAAATGTGCTAGTGATTCCTACATTATGAAAATTGTTATATATTATGCTAAACGTACTTTGTTTTTGGTTTTAAGGCAACCTTTAATTTTTGTGTGTGTGAAGCGTACGCATAGGAGGTCTTGGTGAAAGAAAGTCTCTGATGGCTGAGAGAATCCCCACCAAGATTTCATCTTCCTCCTCGACATGTCTGACTGCCTGGCTGTAAGGCAGGGTCTAAGGACTACGTGCTACCCATAAACCGTGAGCAAGGGCGATGTGCATCATTTCTGGCCCGAGATAGTAGAAAGCTCTGATGCATCCCTTTTGTGGATCTTCACTCTGCTGCAATGACTAAGGAGGGGTCCAAAAGGCAGAGTCTCACCTTTCCCCTACCCAAATCCCACCAACCTTTTAGCATATATGACATGAGGAAGAAGCAAACACCTGTGGCACTAAACCCCAGAGAACTGGGGGAGTCGCTTACTTCAGCGTACCGGAGAATATCCCAAGTCCATGTCTAACATTGATGGAACACCCAATACCTAACTTTCCCATCACAGGCTTTGAATCACTACTTCACTTAATCCTTACAGAAGTCTAGAATGAAGATGGGGTCTTCGCTTTTATACAGAGATTGTAGATGGGGGAACTGAGACTCAGTGAGCATCCACTCATTTCCAGGGTCCCACCGTCAACAAACAGCTGCTTTCCGACTTGAATCCAATCCTGCCAGAGCTCTCATCTGTGTTCTCAGGATGGACAATTAACACCTACTGGGACAGTAGCAGAGTCCTTTGCAGTTCGCATCCACTACCATGTGACTTTTCCTCCCTGGAGCTCTGCATTTCTTCCTTTGGGAGACTCCAGTCTCTTTCTGGATCTCCAACTTGTCTTCTATCTACACATCAAAGCCAAGATCTGAACCAACTATTTTTTGTTTGAAGCAGGTTCAAGGGCAAACTCCACTGTCATTACCCTTTACTGCCATTAGAGTCCACATAATACCTTCCCCTTTCTAAAAAATAACCAATAGTAGATTGATTTCCTTAACCTCGACCTTCCATTTTTTTGGTCAAATGTACCAATGCTTACCGACTTTTACAAGCGAAGGCTACCGTTTTCTGCGGTATTTCCTAGGCCATGCATCACATCAGATGCAGAGTCAGATTTGCATACATTTCACTGATTATTGAAAGGGATTTTTCTTCCCCTCTTCCCATCTCCACTCAATTATGTATCTGTTTTCTTTTCCTTCAAGGAGGTCATGTACCACCAGAGAGGTGAAATGTACAAGTCAGCAGGATCTGGCAGAGATTCACGTGGAGATGGAGACACTCTGAGCTGCTCTTGGACTGATTAAATAAAGGATACCCTGGGAGGAGAGTGAGGCTGTACGCATATTTTAGCAAATGAAAGTAATGCATTAGAATGCAGCTTTAGGGTCTAATTTAAAAATATAATTCAGGCACCAGCAGAAACCTTTAAAATATTGGCAGATGTCTTTATGTCACATTTCATATAGAGGGCAAAGTGGATTAAAAGACAAATGTAATCCACAGAATACTTTAGCTTCCCTTGTATTCACTGGTGCTTTAATTTCTTTCAAATACATTTTAAAGAGGATTTTATGTCTATTCTTTTCACATGCTGTTGCAAAATTACTAGAAATCAACCTCAGAGATCATCTGAAACTATTAATTCATGTATAAAATTTCCATTCACTCATCCCTTCATCCAACACTTATTTAGAACCTACGAAGAGTAGTAAAATGAAGGCTGTTACCATCAGGCGGAACATGGAAATGGGGCGGGGACGCTGATTGGACTTACTTTCCCTTGGGGATCCCCCAGCTGTGTCCGGGGGATGGCCCCAGGGGATGGCTTCCCGAAGAGGTTATGACGAGGTGACACAGGGCACAGTGGCCACTGTTCTCTCCCTTCCTGCTTTAATCCACACCCCGCCCCGTGCTGTTTTATCAGGTTTTGCACTTTTGAATCTGTTTCCCTTTTCCCTGATGCTCCTATTTTTAAGTCAGTAACGAGGAGTTCAAATGCCAAGCAAAGTGCTGATGCAAGCATCGGGCTATCTGTTCCAAGATGAACTTGGAAGATTTATCAGTTTGGGAGGTTTTTGTGATATGCCAGTGAGGGAACTGTTTCCAAAGCTACCTATTTGGTAATACTGACGGAGAGGAGAACTGCCAGCCTCCTTCCCGTGGAGTCTAATTCCAGATGACCGGAGGGAAGGAGTCAGAGAGGAGAACAGTGCTGACCGAGAATTTAAGGAAATCACAGCTCCCTTCGGACACATTACTTTTGACTTGTGATGAGATTTGCTTTCTGAGATGTTTACAGGATGAGGCACCTTAAGGGATTTCACCCCTAGACAAACCTGACTGGGCATGGTGTTCATTAACGATCTAGAACTGCCATTCACATATTTAGGAGAAAAATAAAACTGAAAGGTCACTTTGAAAATATATTTCCTCATAAGCTTTAATATCTTAAGTGTAAGAATCACCCTTGGTCTGTTTCCCTTGAAATGAATCAGCAAGCTAAACTGAACACTGTTGAATCTAATTCTTAACATTTTGGTTTAATATATGACAAGTATAAGAAAACAGAGTGTTGTTAAAGAAGAAACCTGAACACGAGGTAAGAAATTAGAGCCAGCCTCACTAGGCAACTAAGTTAAACCTGGCCTGGCCTTAAACATGATCGACTGTGTCTGTTTCCCTTTTGGAGAAGTGGCTCAGAGAAGAGAAAGAAGTGAGAGGATCAAGTGCTCGCAGCTAGAAGCTGCAGAACGAGGATCAACGACTTCTGTCCTCCCCCCAGGTCCCTTTCCTCTGCGGACTTGAGACCTAAAAACTGCTTGAGCGTTTTTTTGTTGTTTTACTTTTTAAGTACGATCAAGGGAATCCTTGGAGTATGACAGTGCTCACAGAGTGACCGCTTGGTTTCATCAAGCCCGTTTAGGTAGTTAAGCCCTACCTTGGGCATTACCTGTTGAAGTTTGAACACAGAGGAAATGTACACTCCTACGGGACAGGGGATATTTCTCTATTTTGTATGGAATTTAACCATCTGCAGAGGAGCATGCAATAAATATTATTTGCATCTCCTCAGATGGGGACATAAGAAATGCTTTGATGATAAAAAGAGACTTGCCCCCCCCCGAGATTTATTTTTAAAACATGATTTATTTTTAAAACATATTTGAGAGTATAGCTGCTACAGAAGTGACCAGACTTTGAATGCTTTCCCTGGAAGCCTTCGATGGCCATGATAGTTTATGAATTGAAAGCACTCTTGAAATTTTGGCGCTGGCTGCTTCTTTTTTTTTTTTTTTTTAAAGATTTTATTTATTTATTCCACAGAGATAGAGAGAGCCAGCGAGAGAGGGAACACAAGCAGGGGGAGTGGGAGAGGAAGAAGCAGGCTCATAGCGGAAGAGCCTGATGTGGGTCTTGATCCCATAACGCCGGGATCACGCCCTGAACCGAAGGCAGACGCTTAACCGCTGTGCCACCCAGGCACCCCATGGCGCTGGCTGCTTCTACTCTGGCTTTTGCGACCTGTTAAGAAAGGCAATAAGACTCTCTGTGTCTCTAATCAAGTTTCTAATTTTTTTTTCATGTAAATTAGGGTTCCTGCTTCCTTTATTGGCCTCCAGTGCAGGAAAAAAAAAAAATCCTTTTTTTGAAAGATATATTTCGATGGATATGTCTGTCAAAGATGCAAAATAAATCTTCTTTTTGAAACTTCTGCTACAGAGAGGAGAAAATACCTGTTCTTTCATGTGTTCTCATATTTGCATGTGAAAAATGGAACTCCAGGAATACAAGCAAGAAAAAAAAGGTTTATAAAATATGAAAGACAGAGATCTTTCACTGGAACTCATTTAGGGTAAGTGTGTCCTCAAGGCTGAGTGGGGTTCTGCTGATGTGGGCCCTAAGCAAGCCTGATTTTAGTGAGCCACGCAAAGTCAGGGCACGAGTGAATGTATCTTCCTTACAGACAACAAGCCCCCCGCCAAAAAACCCAAAAATTACCCCCCAAAACTCCCCCCCCAAATTGCACAGACTTCCCATTGTTTCTTCAAGATGAGGACCAAAAAACGGCTTTTCTTGTATTTTCTTGTAATCTTCTATATTAAAGTTTAAAATAAGCCAAAAGAACTGATATGAGTTGAATTGTGTCACCCTCTCCAAATTCATGAAGTCTCAATCCCCATGACTTCTGGTTGTGACCTTATTAGGAAGTAGGATTTTTGCAGATGATTAGTTAAGATGAGGTCATGCTGGATCTCTAATCCCACATGACTGGTATCCTTAGAAAAAGAAGAGATTTTTCAAGATAGTTATACACACAGAAAAAACCAAAACCAAAACCAAACAAAAAAACCCGCCATGTGAACATTAGGCGAGATTGGGGTAATGCTTCTATAAACCAAGGAACACCAAAGATCATTAGCACCTCCAGGGGAGGGAGAGGTGAGGAGCAGACTCTCCTTCACAGACTGGGAAGAAAGCAGCCCTGTTCAGACCCCTGGCCTCCACAGCTGTGAGACAATAGATTTCTGTTGTTTAGGACACCCAGTTTCTGTGTTTCGTTACAGCAGCCTTAGGAAACTAATACAACTCTTAAAAGTTTTTCACTCTTTTGGATTATTTTTGACTCTGTAGCTCAATTACAAAATCAAAACAAATGAACAGAGCAAGACCAAAAAAAGTCGTGGTAAAACAGGATCGCGGAGGTGTCCCACAAACATATTCTGGTCATGTCTCACCCGGTAAGGGAAAAGAGAATGAAAACCTGTGGGCATGTGAGGGCTTTTCACATTTCAGGGAGTTGTGTAGACAACATAAGAACTGCAGAGCTTCAAGCCAGCTCCCTTTCTCCAGCTTCAGGGCAAGGTAGGAGGGTGGAGGGCTCAAAAGCAAAATGGCTGCCAATCGTTTTAAAGAAATGCAGAAGAGAAATAGACCATACCTTTCTTCGGTATGTTCCCACTCATTCTTCTTCCATTTTTGTGTGGGTGACCCAGGTCTCCTTCCCCCACAAAATGAGATTGTTTCTAGTGTTCTTTACATTCCAGCCATGGAACAAATACATCGTGGTCTCACAAACCTTCTTCGTTTGGCTGGGGGATCCTCCCATTCTTATGGAGTGTTACCTATGGCACATCTTTTCCTTTTTATTTTATTTTAATTTTTTTTAGTATATTATGTTAGTCACCATACAGTACATCCCTGGTTTCTGATGCAAAGTTCGATGATTCATTAGTTGCGTTTAACACCCAGTGCACCGTGCAATACGTGCCCTCCCCACCACCCATCACCAGTCTATCCCATCCCCCCCCCTCCTCTGAGGCCCTCAGTTTGTTTCTCAGAGTCCATAGTCTCTCATGCTTCATTCCCCCTTCTGATTACCCCCCTTCCTTTATACCTATTGCACATCTTATCATCCTTACCTAGAGCATATTCTTTTAACTTTCCCCCTTTGATGGCAAAGCTTTTCTTTGGTCATAATTACTAGCTCTGTCTTTGGTGTGTTAAGAAAAGTTTTTGCAATTTAGAACAACTCCCCTCCCCCCTTTTTGAAAACAAAGACTATCCTCCAATGAATCCTTTGTTCTAGGCTGTTTCCTCCCTTTTTCTAAGTTAGTGAGCGCCATTCATTCCATGAGTTGTGAATTTCAGGACAGGAAAGACTTGTATCAATAAAAAATACCTCAGAAAAGAGTTCAAAAATATTATCCCATTACTTATCTTGTTCTGATTTTGAACAGGCAAATGGCTACAGGATTGCCCTGGAAACCCTAACTCTGGAAAGGCTGCCAAACTCAGAGCAGTTAGGGACATGTATGAGATAAGTCATTCTTGGGGGTTATTTGTTTGAATTGAGCACTCTCTTTTCAAAGGGATGAGCCCAAGGTAAGGTATCTTTCCCCAGTGCCTGGGCCTCCCTAAGGGAGAGGTAGAGAGTTGCACAACCCATGAGAGACCGTTTAGCCAATCTGGAGCTCCACCTGAGCCCAGCCATGGTGATTCAACATGTGACCTGCCTCTGGGCCCAGAATGAGGGAGCCCAGGGGATGGCCAAAATATGGTGACACTGTGGTATGGCTCTGACATCACACAGGCTACTTCCTTCTTCTATCTTTCCTGAGTTAAGCATGGCTTCAGCTCTGCTCATCAACATTTTAGACGAGATCTCCAGATTGGTCTTGAATCTCTCCACATCATAATATCAAAACAGGTGAACAAAAAGCCCTTCTAGTCTTCTTTCTGGTATATCATTCTTGGATTCAGGAGTTATATCAATCCCTGAGCTTCCCATACACAGACAGAGATGGTGTGGAGGTTCAAAAAATGAATTTTTACAGGAAGTCCTTGTAACTGTTTTTCAGACGCATGCCAAGCATTGGAACCCCACACAATTACTATAGATAACAAACAACCAATGGACCAGTTTCCTTTCTTTGCTTTATAAAGCTTGAAATTGCTTTTACTTACTTTTATTCTTTACTTATACATGACCTGACTTGATTATACCTGATATATTTTCACAAAGGCAGCTTACAATAAAAGAAGAGGTAAAGATTAAAACTCTTTAAGGAGACATACTAAATGAAAGAAGGAGAGACAGTGAGAACAACAAATAGGTGGAGAAAGAAACAGAGATTCCTATCATCCATGGCAAATAGTCCAATCTCAGGAATTATATAACATCCATTATTTAGTTAAAAAATGTATCCCATTTTATGGGAGAAATAATTTCCACTCCCAAAGGCCTGAGAAAAATATGTCATGTAAAATCTTTATGAGATTTAAAATATGATAGAACAAGTCATCACTAATCATCCTTTAAGAACACAGAGAAACTCCATGGGTCTGTTTCTGGCCTCCAATACAAGCCAGTGGCATGATAAACTCACGATAATCCTGTAAAGAATGTTCTGGTGCTGGGGCTCCTGGTAGTGTGTGCTGATCCAGCAAAAAGTGTTTGCTCTGCGCCTGTAGTTGTTTTTCTAATCTGAGTTATGAGTAAAGCCTGGAGAATCTTGAAAAGTGAGTAGGCAACATAATTCTCAGATTATTCCTTTCAGATACCAGTTGTCTCAGATGGGCTTGTGACAAGAACAGCATGCCAGACTACCCAAATGGCTGTCATTAGGGAGGACCAGAAGGGCAGGCATTTTGTGTTATTGACTGAAAGAAGATCAATATGCTCTATGAAGCTGAGAGAAAACAATTCATTCTTTTCGTGAAAAATGAAAGATTCTGACATAGAGTCTTGCTTGATGGAAGATTTCCTCAGGTCTGTGGAGAGAAACGAGGGTTTGCAGGCAGGGCCAGGCCTTTTCAAGGAGCAGCTGTCAGGACCCCCCCACCCCCACCCCCCACGAAGCACCTACATTAAAGGAGGTGCAAATGAAGCCCTTGTCACCCAGGAGGTTCAAGAAGAGGAAAATATACCTAAGGAAAGTGCATAAGAATTAATAAAAATGAAAACAGATTATTCAGCTAGAAAACAAAGCAAACCAAAAAGTCAAGGCAATAAAGGTGAAAGCAGACTCTGGTGTTTCTTTGTTTTTTTAATGAAAAGTCTAATTTAAAAAGAGGAAAGTATTTGCCCATGGCAAGAGTATTTATCAGAAACCAACAGCAAATGTGATATTAAATGGAGAATTGCTACGAGAAGTGTCACTAAAATCAAATGAAATCTGAGAATACCTGTTATTCAAAATTGTGTTAGAGGGGATAAGTGAAGAAATTTAAAAAATGAAATTGGTGATAAAAATACCAGAAATGGAGACAAATTTTCCTTACTCACAGATATTGTTATATGTTTAGAAAATCAAAGAGATTCACTTAAAATAACGGTAACTGATAATATATTGCCCTAAGCAGCAGCACATAGAACATACAGAGTAGGATTTTTTTAAAATAACCAGTTAGAAATTAAATGGAAAAATAAACAAATATGATATTAAATGCAACAATAAAGATGTAAGTCTTATATGAAATAACTAAATTTTACTGAAAGATATAAAGAAGACTTCAGAATGACAGGCTTTCTTCCTAATTAAAATGCCAATTCTCCAAAACAAATAATTCAATCTAATGAAATTTTAGTCATAATCTTAACAGAGGTATATTTGGGAACTGGACAAATTGAATATGAAATTTATATGGAAGAATAAATGTGTGAAGATTGCCAAGAACAATGTGAAATATATGCATAAATGAGGTGGATTTGTCCTATCAGATATTAAAATATTCTAAGAAGCTAAATTGTAACAAAATATGGCAATCCCAGAAGAACAGAACAGAGGACTGATAAAGATATCCAAGAACGCATGGAATTTAATCTATAGCACATTTGGTATTGCAAAAAGATGAGAAAAAAAATGAAGTTTTTCTATAAATGATGTTGAGAAAATAGGCTACACGTTTGGGGAAAAAATAAGTTTTATCCCTATTTTATACCATACAGAAATAAATTCCAAAAATTAAAATATTTAAAGAAGACAAGTATTAAAATTAATATATGAGATTATTTTAAAGCATTCGTGAGGGAAGCTTTCCTAAACACAAATGGGAAAACCAAAAGCTATTGAACAAATAATGACCAATTTAATATTTTAACATTTAAAACTTCTTAAAGCAAAACATAACAAAAACTTAGTCAAAGGGGGCGCCTGGGTGGCACAGCGGTTAAGCGTCTGCCTTCGGCTCAGGGCGTGATCCCGGCGTTATGGGATCGAGTCCCACATCAGGCTCCTCTGCTATGAGCCTGCTTCTTCCTCTCCCACTCCCCCTGCTTGTGTTCCCTCTCTCGCTGGCTGTCTCTATCTCTGTCGGATAAATAAATAAAATCTTAAAAAAAAAAAAAACTTAGTCAAAGAATAATCTACAGAGATAATATTTATAACATAGGTGACAAAGAATCCGTACCCCTAATATACATAAATTCTCAAAATTAATTTCACAAGACAAAGTATAAAAAATAAAATAAAAATAAAAGACAAAGTATAATTGGAAAAATGTTGGGGAGATGTGAAAGCTGTTTGATAAGAAAATTAAGCCAGGTCAGTAAGTAGTTCAAGGTGGCTCGACTTCGACTAGGAGCCAGGGAGATGCAGGGTAAATGATAGATTCAGAGCCATTGTTTGCCCCTCAGATTGACACATGCTTTTAAAATGACTGGTACTATCTCATGGATATATGAAGAATCAACATTATCATACACTGTGGGTGGGAATGTAAGTATCTTCCTATTCCCACTTTCCTCCTACTCAACTTACAGTCCAGAATCTTTTATAGTATTGACTCCACTGCGCACCTTCAACTGCCCTGAGCCTCTACCTTCAGTCTGCCTAACGTCTAATCCAAACCTTGTTAAACCCAGTCTCTGCCTACTCTGTGGCTGCTCCTTAGTTGGAATTTGCTGGATGAAACACACGCACAACGCCCCCCGACACACAGAGAAATGCGTACACAGACGCGCACATAGATGCACACAGACACACATACATATGCACACAGACACACACAGATGCACTCAGACTTACATGCACATGCACACACACACACACATTTCTGATGAATTCCTCTCTCCTTCTGGCACACTGACTTCAGTGCCGCTGTCCAATACATGACCTCACCAACTTTTCGCTATTGATCTTACCCTTATATCCTCACTTCCGTCCTTAGAACCTAATGTCCATCATTGTAATTACTCCATTGACATTCAAAGGTCTCAAGAGGGTTCCCTTGATGCTCATGGCTTAGCAGTTAGAGTTTACAACATGTTTTCCTACGTAATCTGCTGAACTATTCTGCAGAAAAGTGTTCATCCTCAGTACTCAATCTTTCCTAACACACACACATGCCAGCTGATGGCTCTAATAGAGATAGCAGAGGCAATCAAACCAGAATCATCTTACTTGACATACCATATCTGAAAAAAATCTGAACTTAAATCCTGTATTAGTCAGGTCAGGGTTCTTCTGAGAAACAGAACCAATGGCTTAGCTATCTATCTACACACATACACATTTTATAAATATATTTATATAATAGTTATATTTATATATAAACACTTAAATTTATATGTAAATATATAATATATAAAACACAGGATATGTATGTATAACATAGGATATATAGTCTATATATTACCATAGAATATGTATTGCATATAATATTCATGTAATATATACTCTAGATATGAGCGAGAGAGAGAGAGTGATTTTTTATGAGGAATTAGCTCCCACAATTAAGGAAGCTGAGAAGTTCCATGATCTACTGTCTCTAAGCTGGAGACCTAGAAAAGCTGGTGGTGGAATTCTCCAACTATAAGGAGAATAACATCCATACTTACTTCCCTTTAGTTTACTCTCTGTGACTTTCCATTTCATTCAGACTAAAAGCCCATCAATTCCTATCTCATCTTCCCCACTCATTACTTCTCTGATTTAATTTCTGCCTACTTTCCCCCTTCTTCTCCTTACAGGTAACTGCACAACCTTCTTCTTTATCTCCTTCATATCTTTCCTCAAAAAAGTCATCTTATCCATGAACCTTATGTGACCATATTAAAAGTTGCAAACTCCACCCCAAATTGCCTATTCTTCTTTCCTATATTATATATAACTCTACACCACTTACCGATAGCTAATATACATTATAGTTTCCTTATTTATTTTGTCTATTATATGCATTCTCCCACTAGAATACAAGCTACATAAATATAAAAATTTGTGATTGTTTAGTTGCATACTACATCTTCAAATATGGTATATCTCCTAGCAAAATGCCTCACAGTAGAAGACATCTTAGTAAATATTTCTGAATGAATATTGTATAGATGAATGATTGAATGAAAATGCTCTTATCTCCAAGGTCGGAATCACCCACGGTTAACTGGCATGTGCATCAACACTAGTTAGTAAATGTAGTTTAACTACCTGGAAGCTCCTCTTTACTATAGAGGTTTCCATAACTTTGAAGCCCTTAAGAAAATATTGGCTTGACTGTGCATTTGGTAAAGTATTTTCTTTGACACAAAATGGACTCAAAATGGATTACCGATCTGAATATAAAACACCGAACTATAAAATTCCTAGAAGACAACATAAGAGAAAACCTACATGACCTTGAATGGCAATGCACTTTTAGATGCAACATCAAAGACTTGATCCATGAAAGAAAAAATTAATAAGAGGGACTTTATTAAAAATAAAAAAAAAATCATCTCTGGGAAAGACAGTCAAGAGAATGAAAATGCAAGCCATAGACTGGGAGACAATATTTGCAAAAGACAAATCTGATAAAGGACCACTACCCCCAAACACACAAAGAACTCTTAAAACTCAACAATAAGAAGATGAACACCCAGATTAAAAAGTGGGCAAAAGAACTAAAGAGACACCTCACTGAGGAAGACACGCAGGTGGAAAATAAGCACATGAAAAGATGCTCCACATCATGTTATCGGGGAAGTACAAATTAAAACAACCAAGATACCATTGCACACCTATTTTCAAGGCCATAACCCAGAATACTGACAACATTAAATGCTGGTGAGGGTGTTAGAGCAAGAGGAACTCTCATTTACTGCTGATGGGAACACAAAATGGTGCAGCCACTTTGGAAGAGAGTTTGGCAGTTTCTTACAAAACTAAACACACTCTTACCATATGATCCAGCAATTGTACTCCTTGGTATTTATCCAAATGACTTGAAAACTTAAGTCCACAAAAAATCTACATGTGAATGTTTATAGCAATTTTATTCATAATTGTCAAAACTTGGCAGCAACCAAGATGTCCTCCAGTAGGTGACTGGACAAATAAACCATGGTACGTCTAGACAAGGGAGTATTATTTATTACTAAAAAGAAATGAGCCATCAAGCCATGAAAAGGCATGAAGGAAACTTAAAGGCATGTTACTAAGGGAAAGAAGCCAATCTGAAAAGTCTACATACTGTATGATTCCAACTATACGACAGTCTAGAAAAGGCAAAACTATAGAGACGGTAAAAAGATCAGTGACTGCCAGTGGTGGGGAGAGGGGAGGGAAGGATAGATTGGCAGAGCACAGAGGATTTTTAGGGCAGTGAAAATGCTCCATGGGATATTATAATGATGGACACATGTCATTATACACTTGTCAAAAGCCACAGAATATAGAACATCAAGAGTAAATCCTAATGCAAACAATGGACTTTGGGTGATTGTGATGTGTCAGGGGAGGTTCACTGATTGTAACAAATGTACTACTGTTTCAAATGTTGATAATGGGGGAGGCTGTTTGTGTATGATAGAAGGGACGGACTATAATAGGGACTCTCTTCACTTTCCGGCCAATTTTACTGTGAACCTAAAACTGCTCTAAACAGTAAAGTCTATTAAAAAATTGGCTTTGAATTATAAAGTCAAGTATACAATTGTTCTGTCCACTAGTGTTTCATAAAAATTACCCCCAAATTTAGAAACTTAAAATAATTTTACTATGTTCCTAGATTTTGTGAGTCAGGGTTGAGCAGAGGAATAATGGTTTCTCTCTGCTCCATAACATCTGGGCCTCCGCTGGAAAAATTCAAATACCAGGGGTGACCTGATGGCTGGAGGATAGAATTAATCTGAAAGCTTATTTACTCACATGAATGGCACCTGGACCAGAAAGATCCAAAGAGTAAATGCCTTCATGTGTCTTCACCATGATTCTTTAATTCTCAGAACATGGCAGCTTCAGGGTAGTTGGACATCTTATGCAGTATCTTACAGCTTTAAATACTCACTTTTTAATTAAAAAAATTCATATTTCAGTGAGTAAGACAGGAACTGCATAACATTTTGTAACTGGCCTCAGAAGTCATAAAAAGTCATTTCTGTGGTACTCTGTTGGTCAAACAATTACTAATCATCCTTTTTCTTGAGGATGGTAATTTGAATCCATCTATTAATAGATGAAGCCAATGTCACATTGTAGGAAAGCATATGGGAAGAAAATTATAGTTGCAAATATCTCTGGAGAATTCAATCTGCAAAACAATGATGTAAACATGCATCTAGCTCCCTTAAAATCTCAAATTGAAAAAAAAAACAACTCATGAACTTATAAGAGCCCAAATCTTATAGTATATCAAATATTTGGATAATTACCCCAAAAATATATGCTCAGGATGCAGCTGATGCAGCACTTTGAGGAAAATATATAGCATCAGATGCTCATTTAAAACAGAAGAAAGGTCTAAAATAAGTTATCTATCTTCCACATTAAAAACTAGAACAACAAGAGAAAAGCCCAAATCAAACAAAAGAAATAATGTCATAAAGATAAGAGCAGAAATAATTGAGGTGGAAAACAGGACTGAAAAATCCATGACACTAAAAGCTGCTTATTTAAAAGTATGAATAAAGTTGTTAGATTTGTCATCAACTGATGAAAAAAAGATAGGAGAGAAGACACGATTTACCAGTATCATGAGTGAAAAATATGAACAGTATTACAGATTCTACAGCTATTAAATGATAAAGGGATTTATGGAAACATTTAAAATAAGATTTAACAGACAAATTCCTTCAAAGACAAAAACTATGAACACTCACTCACAAATTACCTGACTAATCTTACATCTAATAAGGATCTGAACTAATATTAAGAAACCTTTCTACAAAGAAATCTCCAGGACTGGATGGCTTCATTAGAAAATTCTACCCAATATTTAAGGAAGAAATAATAACAATTCAAACAAACACTTCCAGAATCTCTAAGAGAAGGGAACAGATTCTAAAAAAATGTTATATGGTCATAATTGCTCTGATACCGAAAGCAGAAAGACTAAATTGCTCGGGACTGCCTTTGACAGGAAGTCAATATGAATGGAATCAAACAGTACGTAGCCTTAAGTTTCTGGAGCCTTTCTCTTGGCAATTTTTAAAAACTCATACGTGTTATTGCACATAAATGTTTTTCTTCCATTTTATTGCTAAGTAGCATTCCATTTTGTAGATAACCCACAATTTGTTTACCATTCACCAGTTGAGTGGATTTTAGATTCCACGACTGACACAAATTACCATTCTAAATATGTTTATGTCCTCGCTGATAAAGGACTAATATAACAGAAATGCTGGTGTACAATGCAGCCTGCCTGTAATCTGTACTCTATAGCCGCCCCTCTCCCCTGCAAAGGTAGAATCACAATAAAGATATTCTGATAGTTCATGCCATGAAGAAAGGAGGCCAGCTAAAGAAGCCGTTCAGAGGCATTTTATCTCTGATGATTACTTTCAACCAGATTGCCGTTGCCATAAGTAACAAATTGCTTTTGACTGTGAATCCTTTAGGTACTGCTGTACAGTTATTTTCAAAGCTCAGTTGTTCAAATGCCTCCATTGCTGTCCCTTTTCCCTAAGTAACATGCAAGTTGTTGAAGAACTTGCTGATCTTTCTCAGGATGTACTCCATATTTTCAAAAACTTCTCCTACCATATCACCTCCCAATGAAAAATCTTTGAATATCCACTTAGTCCTTAATATAGAATTAAAGATATCCTGAAGTCAGGGTACAAATTACCTTCTTAGACTTAATTTCAATTTTTTCCAGTTATCTCCTGAGTGATCTATTTCAGAGATACAGTTTTGTTCATTTTCAGAATGTACTTTTATATTTTTAAAGGTCAAACCACTGTCCCTACAGTTACCTTCCTCTTGAAATTCCCAAACTCCTCCTTATCTGCCTGTGTATCTAAATGTTACTTACTCTGAATCTCATCATAAACCTAAATTTCCAAATAAACTTGTACCTAATCTTTCCCACCTGGGAATTATTTCTGTTTATTTTCTTCTTGTATTTTTTATAATAACATTTAAATAATATATCTAAACCTTACTGTATGGCAGGTAGTGATGGACACTGTGGACATGATCAGGTTTTGTTTGTTCATTTGTTTCTTAATTCCCTTCTTAGTTACAAAATTCTGTACCATATCAATCTATTTGGGACGTGGAATTTGCCTCTCTCTGCTGAAAATGATTATGTCAGGTACTCAATTTCCCAGACTCCCTTGTTGCAGAGTGGTGATCAGGCTTAGCCAATCAGACACAGCCAGCCAGGAATTTGAGTCAGGACTTAGTCATACAGAGTCAAGAGAGGGACGCTCTCCATCTGGCAGCAATGACATCAGCAGTGACAACAGTGGGTGCAATAAGAGTCATTGTCACCTGCTGGCATCTCTGCTCAGGAAGGCCTCATCTAACTCATTTTGTAGAGTAGTTTTTGCTGTGATTCCGGCTGCCTTGTCTCCCTTTCATATCTTTTTTTTTTTTTTTCCTCCTTAACTTGTTTCTTAGGCTTCTGGTGATTTTGCTACCCACTCCTTACCCATTCAGTAAACCCCTTGTCCTCTTCAAATCAACTTGCTGATGGAGAATCCTTATCGAGCTGATGGAGAATCCCTTTCACTTACATTACTAGGTCACTGCAACAATACTGTAAGGTGGGTATTAATATTCTCATCTGCATATGAAGATACGAAAGCTGAGAGACGACAAATAACTTGCCTAAGTCACTCATCTGGCACATATAATTTGTTAAACATTATGAAGCATCGTATTTATCTTGCAGTGGAAAGATGATAGAGAAAGTCATGAAATAGCAAGTTGTCTGGGATTTGAAAGGTAAGGCAAAAAACTAAGTAGTAACTAAAAAAAAAAAAAAAAAAAAAAAGCAGAAAGAACCCTTCTAATCCAAAACAAAATTAACTTTAAGGTCGTTCTTTTTGATGATGCATCTGACCTGTTCATGTTTCCTAATGCAGATTTTATTTCAGGCTGGTAAAGTTTGTATTTTCTTTACTGCGGAGGAGACAAGGTAGGAAGGAGGAGGTGAGAACCAATGAGCAGTAACTGCTCTGGGACTGTGGTTGTTGGAGAAAGTGTACACGAAAATAGTAAACACTGGCTCTCCATCCAAGAGATTTCTTGAGGTCCTACTTCTGTTAATCCTTGTAGCCTATTAAGACCACATAATTTCTTTATCACTTATTAAAGAAAATCTCACAAATTCTATGCACAAAAATTTAGAAAATGCTTTAAAAATTATTTTAAAAGGTAGTACCCCTTTACTCTCAAACAGTAAGAGGTGGCATGATCTGATAGATATTTGGGAACCATGTGCTTCTTTCATTTTATTGAAATTCTCAGGACGATGTCCAGTTCAGTATGTATGCCGGGATGCAAATGTTTTCTTGGCACTTTCTAAGAAATCTGGAAAGATCCAAACGAACATAAGAGCTGGTGGGTGATAAGTGTGTCACAACCAGAATTATAGATTTTAGAGCTGGGAGGAAACAAAGTTGCCTATTTTTAAAATATAAATTCCAACTGTTCAAAACCCTGTAGTTTCCAGGATTTAATTAATGTTCTCTTTGAGGGCCTGTTAATGAGGTGCAGAGACTTCTGGGTTAGCCTTTATTGGCACTCTAATAACATACAGTACATATTTAAAGACTATTTTGGAATGTATCATGCCTCCCAATGTCTGAAAAAGCGTGACTTGAAGCAAAGGAGATGGTCATCAGTGTGGATGACTCCACGCAGGGCTCTAAAACCAGTCCTCAACAGAAACGTGATGTATCGCAGGTAAGGGCATGACCTGGGACATCCCTGTATGAACTAGCTAAGGCTGCTGTAACAAAGTGGGACCGACTGCATGGCTTACATAACAGAAATGTACTGTCAGATAGTTCTGGAGGCTGGAAGTCAGAGATCAAGGTTGGAGGGCCTTCTGAGGCTGGGATGGATCATCTGTTCTGTCCCTCTCTCCAAGCTCTGGTGGTTCCTTCGTTTGCAAATGCATCCCCCGATCTCTGTCTTCACCTTTATATGATATTCTCCCTGTGTGCATACCCGCGTTCAAATTCCCCTTTTTATAAGGACACCAGTTATACTGGATTGATGATCCACCCTACTCCAATAGCATCTTAATTATTTACAGTTGCAACAACCCTATCCCTAATTAAGGTCACAGTCTGAAGTACAGGGAAGAGGATTTCAGATGAATGAATGGATTTGGGAGGGACACAATTCAGCCCATAACAATCCCCAGTGCAGACGAGCCAGCCGCCTCTGGTCACTGGCTCCTTGCCTGCTCAGCCTCTAGACTGCCTTTCCCATCTTCCTTCATTTTCTCTCTGCTCCCTGCCGTAAGGAAAACCCAGGACTCTCCTGAAGCAGACTTCTTTCTAATCTGCTGCTGGGGCCCTTCCAGAATACCACAGAGCAATACGAATCTGTCCATTCATTTCACTGGCGAGTTTAACAACTCTCTATCATTAGCCATCTTTAGTTCTTTATCTCAAAAAGTTGCTCATCTCCTCAGAGGGGCAAACACTATGTACTTCACTTGGTGTGTCTTGTAATGTATTCAGGAGGCTGCTGGAGTTATAATTCTGGAGCTCAGGAGAAAGAGGGCTGTTTCATGGGCCTATGGCAGGCATTTGCTGTCTCGATTAAGAGAAAAAAAAAAAAACAGGAGAAAAGAAAAGGGGGAAAAAGAAAAGAATAGAAAAAGGAAAACACAAACTGTTTCTTAAGCTAAAGCTAAAGAAGTTTATACGGACATATGTTCTTTTGGAACATTTTGCATTTCAGTTGAGAAGGTGGCTGCATTACAGATTAACATCGATATATTTAGCGCAAAGAATACACGCCGATAAAAGCAGCCCTTCACGACAACTGCCGCTACTAGACATCAAACCAGTTTAGAGGGCAGATGTGTTGCCCATTTAGCCTTGCTAAAGGCGTTTGGTTGGTAAATGACTCTGTGTTTCTTATTCTATTTGCGTGCCCGGATTCTCCAAAGGAATCTCTATACAGCATCTTGAGTGATGAAGTTCTAGGAGCACATTACCAACTTCCAGAGCGGCGCCCGAAGAAACTGGTCACTGATCTCTCAAAAATTCAGGGATCTTCCCTCTCACAAGTCTCCCCCGTGTTCACGAGCTTTATCTGCGGATGTGCAGTTGAATAATTGTTCGCCTTTCAGGTACTAATTAACCGAGGGAACCCCCTTCCCAAATGTTACAGGCATATGTGTTAATTTCGCTGGGTTCACAATGATCAGATATTTTGAACATGTCCCTGTGGCATTCACTTGTCAGAACTGAAAGACAACTATCACAGGTCTGTTATTCCTTTCAATTGTCTTTTTTACCTGATTATTTTCCAAGTCTCTTCATCTTTGGTTTTTTTGCCATTTGCCTAAGACATAACTTGTAGATTTTTTTTCTTTAATCCTGCTTAGTACATACTGGACTTCTGAATTTAAGAATTAATGTGATTCTGAAGTCTGAAAATTGTCAGTCACTATCAGTTTCAGTATTGGTCCTCATCTCTCCAGTAGCTGTGGATGCATGTTATAATATGCCACTCTCCTGTCCTGTTCCATTGTTTCTTGCTTTTGTCACACTGTGCTACATTCTACACCATTCCTTCATGCCTGTCTTCATGTTCACTGTTCACCCCTTCTTCTGAGTTCAGTGAAAAACCCCTCTCTTAGTTTAAATGTTAGGTACTCATTTTGGTATGTTCCTATTTAATGCTTTCCCAAAACTGTGGTTACCACTTTGGAAGTTGTCATCTCTTTATTTGTGAATTCAATTATTTAACTTCTGAAGTTTTGGAAGTCTGGTTCCCATTCTTTCTACTAAGGGTGCATTTTCACAGAGTGGTTGTGTGTTTACTCTGCTCAGTTCCTGGGGCACTTTGTTATCTTGGTGAGTTTTGAGGTAAGATTCTCAGCTTTGTGCTTTCAGAAGATGTAAATGGTGTGAATTCAAGGTTCAAATCCTGACACTGTTTGGCAACTGTACACGAATTCTTAGTAGAGACATCCCTCTTGCTCTCTAGGGCAAAGCTGGAGAGTCTTCTAGCTAGTTACCTCTGTGAGTTGGATTTTTATTATTTCTTGTAAACTCATCCATGCATTCAAAATTTTTTTGAACATTTAATCCATTATATTTAATGGCTTTGCAATGGTAGGGTTTCAGTATATTTTGTGTCCTACTGTTAGGAAACACACACACAATTCTCATTACTACTCTGGCTGGATTTATCCTTTTGACTGTAAGTGATTTTGCTCTTTAGCAAATCCCCTTTGGACTCAAAACCTACCCAGCAAACTGGTCACCATCTAAATAGCCATCATGTAAGAGATTGGGAAATAAGCATTTTAAGTTCAGTGTCCCTCATGGAAACACCTTCAAGAATACTCCTAACAACCAAGATCAATCTGTCTCTACTGTCTGATGATCTGAAATCAACACACTTGTTTAGAGGTAATACTTCCAGTTCTGTGGATTTCACTTCCACTTGCAAATACATTTCAGATCAGTCTCCCCATGGGAAGTGAAAAACAAAAAAATAGACATGTTTCCATACTGTAAATAGCTTCCCGAGTTATAAAACTGTCACTGGCTCATTAGGTATTTATGTTACCTTTCGACCATATCTCTGACTTCTGAATTTATTTGGTCAGAGATTAGGCAGCCAGTGACATTAACCCTTATGTATTGATCACTTTGCATTTAGCTTTTGTAGGACCAGAGGGTACAGGCTAAATTTTTTTGACAAGGAGACAACCTTCAGTGGTTTAAATAACATGGAAGTTTATTTCTGTCCCATGTGAGAGACCAGAGGCAAGCAGAAAACCCAGGCTGGTGGAGAGGCTCAACAAAACGAGATCATTCAGGGATCTCAGGTCCTATGTCTTTTGCTCTGGTATTCCTCTGAGATTTTGCCATCATCCATATGGGTAAAGCCCAGTCATTGCTCCATCCACATTCCAGCTCTTAGAAAAGAAACAGGAGTGAAGTAGGAGAGCAACTTCCTTTCAAGCAAACAATGAGGAAATATGCACATGATTCCATTCCCGTTCCTTTGGTGAGAATTAATTGTACAGCATGGCTAGATCCAAGAGAGCCCAGCAAATACACAGTCTCTAGCTTTGTGGCCGTGACCTAGCTACAGCTCTTACTAGAGGAAGGAAGAGTGCTCAGGACCCAACTAGCAGTCCCCGGGGTTTCCTGACAGCTCATTACAAGGGGGCATGCTGTGTGTCCCATGCTTTGTGAACCTTTGCAAACCTCTGGGGGTGCTCCTAAGAGGGACCCCTTATGTAAAGTTGCAAGTCCCGGCTCCTTCCATCGAGTCTTCATCTGGGCGACAGGAATCATTCACACTTTCCCTGTTACAATAAGTCACCATTGCCTCCGTTGTCCAAAAGCAATCATTTGGTCCTCTTCTGGGACACCTGTCTTGTGATGCATCACGGCCTTGTAGTTTAAGGGCTTTGGGGTCAAATAGTCTCTGGTTAATTCCAGGGTCTGCCCCTCAGACAGGGTGTGCTGCATGACCTTGGGCTTGCTACACAGAGCCTGTTCTTCCGTGTCTTTATAGGTGTAAAATAAGAATGATGATAGTGTCTGCCTCATACTGCTGCTGGGAGAGGTTTGTTCTCCACAAACCAGTGATACGGGCCCAGAGAGTCAGCTGGACTCTGCAGGATAGAGAAACCCATAATGTCGTTCCAGTCCTTCCCTCTACAAACTCACTTTGTCATTTTCTGTCATTATCTGCACCTCTGGCAGATATTATAGGTTTCCTTCTGATCTTTTTTGTCAATTAAAAGTCATTTTCAGATTTGAAAAAAACCCCACATTTTAAAGGCAATATTTGGTTCTTTCAATATTATCCCTCTCAGAATTAGTGGGGAAAACCCAATTTTTAATGACTACCTTTAAAATCCTTCATCAGAGAAAGACAAATATCGTATGATTTCACTCATATGTGGAATTTAAGAAACAAAACAAATGAACAAAGGGACAAAAGAGAGAGAGAGAGAGGCAAATCAAGAAACAGATTTTTTAAAAAAGATTTTATTTATTTGAGAGAGAGAGTAAGCGCATGCAAGAGAGAGCACAGGAGCAGGGGATGAGGGAGAGGGAGAGGCAGACTGCCCTGCTGAGTAGGGAGCCCGAGCCGGGCTCGATTCCAGGACTCTGGGATCATGACCCGAGTGGAAGGTAGATGCTCAACCGACCGAGCCACCCAGGTGCCCCAAGAAAAAGACTCTTAACTATACAGAACAAACTGAGGGTCACCAGAGGGGAGGTGGGGGAGGATGGGTGAAACAGGGGATGGGGATGAAGGAGGGCACTTGCCCTGATGAGCACTGGGTGACGTATGGAAGTACTGAATCACTATATTGTACACTTGAAACTAATATTACATTGTATGTTAACTAACTGGAATTCAAATAAAAACTTATTTGAATCAGTAGTGTCTTGCTTCAGACAGTGAGTAGTCTTGACTCCTTTTATTCCCAGCCTTAGGGGGGGTCTCAACAAGCATTTTATTTTAGCATCCTTTTATGCTGTGCTCCCCTACAAGACTGATGGTTCTATGAGACTGCATGGATAGAATATTTTTATCCTTTGTATCCTCCCAGGTCAGCATCTTCTTGGCATACACAAGTGCTCAATAAATGTTTGTGAAAAAGTGGACGGATAGAAGCATTTAAAGAGAGTCAAGTAGTATTTTTCATCTCCACACCAATATATGCTAAGCGATGTCACAAAGGACAACGTTTTGCTAGCAAAAGTAATTTGAGAATGTATGTGTTCAAGATTAAGAGCAAAATGATATCAAATAGTTTTTCACTGGCGAGTGTCTGGAGGCAGTAGGTGAGCCGTAGCTAGTTAAATTGTACCAGCACAGAACATTACAGCATTAGACTGCAGCCTGTAATCAATCCCAGCTGGAAGCCCATATCAACATTTCTGTGTTTCTTGCCAGTTCCTTGTTAATCCTTTAAAAGGGTAGGTAAAAACAAGGCCAATGGCTTACATTACATAGGATGATTTATGGATCCCAGTTATTCAAACATTTCATTCTACATACTGTGCAAGCCAAAAAACTTTATTTCAGAAATGTTTAATTGATTAATTATGCCGTGCAGTGTAGATGGCTGAAGAGTACAAAGGAAATCTTGTCTATAGCCCTTATATGCCATCTTTCATTTTTAAAAATATTTAGGTTCTTTTTCCATTGGTTGGAGTGACAAAGGATTTTAGGGGTTGAAGAATGGACCCTGCAAGACTGGACCCTATAATCTCCCAGACATTTTCCAATTATGATTCTCAAATGAGCATGAGCTTTTAGGTGGATGTTGAAGCATTCACTACCAAGTGTGGATTTTGAGATGAGCTTTGAAGTCTTCCAAGGTCACCTGGTAGCATTAATTGATCTCCCACATTGATGTGCGGCAATGTCATCTTCACATTAACTAAAAATATAACAGATCATTTTTTAAACTCTTAGAGCAATAATAAAAAATTTGCAAAACATCTAACACCAAGTAAAACAATGGATTGTCTCATTAGCCTTGAAAATAAAACCGCAGATCTTTGAAATGGAATTTCTAAAGTGGTGTACATCCTCCCCTAATGGGAGGATTGGGATCTTCAAAGATGACTGTTGTTTTCATAATTGATAAAAATAGTAACAGTGTACTATTATAATCATTTTTTAGTTGGTAAAATAACTTCAATAAAATAAGAACGCACTGGGTGACATCCATGTGCCACAATCCTAGGGAATGCTTTCTTCATAAAGATGCAATTTTTAGGGAAGGAAAATAGAGAAGAGATTATAGAGATGGTGGTAAAGTGATACAGCTCAGAAGGCATACTGGCAGCATTCAAATTCGGCCTCTACTCTTTAATTTGTTCTGCTGACTACATGACTGCGCTCCAAGCCTCAGCATCTACGTCGAGAATATGGAAGTAAAATAATTACTACATACAGCTGCTGTAACTAATGATTTAAGCAATTTAGGTGAAGAGCTTAGCTTAGTACCAATGACTTGGAAAATGCCCAATAAACCTTTTTGCTCTACTAGAGAAGGTAACACACTTGGCCAAAATGTCATGGTCAGTAGCCGAGCTGGCGTTCCAGTGTCACATGTCCGAGTCCACAGTCCATGTCCCAAACCACAACAGGAAACTAACATGTGCTTAATGTGTAACTATAATATACTGTTTTCTTCCTCTTGAACTCTGATTTTTCCCTCTTGAGGAGCAAGAGGTCTGGTACAGTTACATTATGGGTCTATGGCCAGTAAACCCACTGAAACCAGTTTTTTCTTTTTAGCCTTTGGCCATCATATTCTGGAGGGAAGTTTTTTTTATTACTCAGGAAGCATTGTTTCTTTCTGGAAGTTACCCCCAGCTATGGGTTAGGAGGTGTGGTAGGCAAGTTCTCAGATGGCCCATAGACCCTGTCCCTGTGGTGTACTCACCCTTATAATGCCCTCCCTTTCAGTGGGGGTGGGGCTTGTGAATATGCGGATTGATTAGGTGAAAGGATTCGGTGGAGGAATCTCTCCCTAATCAGTTTGACTTTAAGATTATCCTGAGTGGCCAGAAGCACACGAGCCCTTTATACAAGACAGATTTGAAGCCAAGAGAGATTCTGCCCCAGGCCTTGAAGAAATAAGCAACCATGTTGTAAAAGGGTCAAATGACAGGAAACTGCAAGCGGCCTCTCCTGGCTGAGTAGAGCCCCCAGCTGACAGCCAGTGAGATATGGGGTCCTTAGTCACAAGGCTGCAGAAACATTATTCAGATCTTTCCTGAGTCTCTGATGAGAACTCAGCCCCAGCCACCTGAATTCCTCCCTGGTAAAACCCTGCAGAGCTGTGCCTGAACTCCTAACCCGGAGAAACTGTGAGATAATAAGTGTGTGTTGTTTTAACCTCCAAAGTTTGTAATAATTTGCTGCATAACAATCAAAAACTATTAGAAAAATATAAGCTGTAGTAAAATCATGAAACTGATTTTTCAACAGCTCTTTGGAGGGAAAAAAAAAAAAAAAGCAAAATGTTTGCTAAAATCAGACACCCTGTGGCTTTTCAGAATGAGACCGCCTGGTCCATTGCCACGGCGAGCTTATCCAGGAAGTAGCCGAGTCCCGCAGAGCAGGACCCTGACGCTCTAGTCACACCACGCCCGTGGCCCCTACGTGTCCTGCTGCTTCTGAACTTTCATTGAGTACTTACTATATGCCAGCCATGTTTTAAAGGAGAATATACTACTTATTATTGCAAGAAATAAATTATTGAAAAACAAATAACTAGATTTATTATTATTGTTTATCAGTGAATATATGGTGAATGCCAGTTTGTGAATTGATTTCATAATCTTTCAAACCAGGTAGGTTGAGTTTGGTTCAAGAGTAGTATTTTGTGATAAAAAATAATTTGTTAAAAGTGGGGAAGGAGGAATAGTGGCTTCTTGTGAGCTGACCATTTAGGGGTTGAATTTTGTGATTAAAATATATAATGCCCACACTGTGACAGATGCAGCTCTGTGGTGATGAGTTGGATAAATATGGGGAAAGGGAGGAGGGGAGGAAATTTCTGCCAGGCCAGCCAAGGCTGGGCTACTACCCATGGGTGGCAGAGGGCTATAGAGTCTTCTTTGCTGTCATGACAAATTACCACTTAGAGGCTTAAAAAAACATATATTTATTATCTCACAGTGGTGTTGAGGAGTCTGGCTGATGCTTCACATTATTTTGCTCCTGGTTTCACCAGGCTGCCACCAAGGTGTCAGCTGGCTGGGCTTCTAAGAGGTGCTGGTAAGAACCTGCCCCAAGCTCATTCACATTGTTGGCAGGATCCACTTCCTTTTGAGTTTTGGACTGAGGTCCGTGTTTCCTTGCTGGCTGTCAGCTGGGAGCCACCCTAAGCTCCTAGAGGCTTCTCTCTGGTCCTTGTACGTGGGCCCCTATGTCCGAGAGTCAACAGTGGTGCATCTAAGCCTTCCCATGCTTGGAATCTCACTGCCTTCTCCTTCTGCCATATCTTTCTGACTCCAACCAGAGAAAGGCTCTACTTTGAAGGCTTGATGTGATTACAGTGGACTCACTTAGACAATCCAGGGTCTCCCAATCCTAAAGTACATAAACGAATTCCACCTGCAAATCCTTTTTTTTTTTTTTTTTTTTTTTGCAGCGTAACATATCCTGAGATTGGGACATGACATCTTTGGGGGGTCATTATTCTGCTCCACAGGTGGACACTTAAGAAAGCAGTGGCCAAGTCTAGCACAGACTTCTAAATATGTTCAGCATGATTTAACTACTTTCTGTGTTGAGCCAGAGGCAGGGGTGATAGCATTCACTCTCTAACGGAGAAACAAAAGTTTCGCACAAACCATGCAGTTTATCTTGTGGTTAAAGTCGGGATCAGGTTCAGCTTCTGGTAGGGCTATACACTGGCCATGTGTGGATATGCATGTGGGCCCAGCCTTGCATGTGTGGGTCTTGGGAAAATGAGTTACGTATTCTTTTTTGATAAAATGGGGTCATAAAATCCAATGAGTGAAAGCCTATGGGCAATGACATACTTTACTGACTTCTCATGGTGATTAAAAGCAGTAATCCATGGAAACAACCTTGTACATACAGGATGCTTAACAAACATTAGCACCTCTGTTATTCTCTATTTTATTTTTTCAGTATTATTATAAGAATCTAGTAATTTTTTTTTCCATGAAATGAAATTTTAAAAAACAAAAAAAGTAATATAGATGCCTATACTGTCTACCACTCAGTTTCTACCTGGTGATTCCCATGGGTTTTGAATCTACCTGTGGACACTGATAAATATACACAATTGAAATATCCACTAGTTAAGCACATGGACAAATAAATTATAATTTGCACATGCAAAATATTATTCTGAAATAAAAGTGTGAATTATAAGTAAATCATGTGAAAAGATGTTTGGTTTTTTTCTTTCTATGTATGGAATGATTTAAAGTGGTTTATTCTAAGACTTTACAGATGTGTAAAAGTTCATAAATAATTCACACAATAGGACAATTGGGAATAATTTGAAGTCTATTACATCAAGCACCATTGTTTGTTACAAATATCTACATGACACTGAAACTCCAATTTCTTCTATAACCAAGCATTGGAATTATTACTTGGCAATTAAGCCGGTGCCTTAATGATATTTGCTCAGACAATACATGTAAGGAAGAATTTCACGAAAACCGGTATTCTCAAAGGCAGCTGGAGTTTCTTGGTTCATAAAATGGTGTGATTTAGGGAAGAACATGGGAAGTTAAACTTGAAGTCCCTCTTTGATACCGTCTCTCCTCTATGAAGCCAGTTTTCCCTCCTCTTTTTCCAAAAGCTCAGATAATTCTCCTTTCCTTGGTGTTCTCATTATACATTGAAAACTTCTGCTGTAAATTTTTCATTGCATTTTTTGGGGTTTTTTGTTTGTTTGTTTCTGTTTCCTCCATTGGACTGTGAGCTTCTCAAGTGTAAAAACCACATATGTTGACTTCTATTTGCAGGTCTCATTTGGTTTTCAGGGTTAGAACTGCCCCTTAGTAACTAAGCATTTCAGTTACAAGCACTGAAGATTTAAATTACAAGCAGAGGGTAAGAAAAGAATCTAAGACAATGGGTGTAGATATGGGCTAATTCCAGAACAGAGATCAAGCTTACACATAGCATAAGATGTAAAAGGAAGCTTGTAGAGAGAATACGGAAATATATCTTTAATATCAAATATCTGATCTCCAAGTTTTTTCAAATTTAGTCTACTAAGTCTGGAATCTGTATTACCAAATTTCTTCAGAAGTACTTTAAGTTGCTTAATAATTCAAAATCAGCAAGAGTCTTAGGAATTTTAAAAAATACGAAGAGAAAGAATAAAAGAGAAAAGAGAAGAGAGAATAGGCATTTGTGCCGATGATGTGCTGATCTGAAGTTGTGAGGTTGGATCAGAATATTGAAGTTAGGGGCCAGGCATTCAATATGGTGTACGCTTGCCTCATGTATCCTTTCTTAGAAATGTGGCAGTTTTTCCCAGAGCAATTGTTCAGTGAGGCTGACGACACACATGATGTGTTGGCCCCTGGCTCCGAAAGTGTGAAAGCCTGAATCTCAGAATTAAAAGCATTGCAAGTTCACTGTCCCATGCAGATGGAATACGTGGCTCACCCTGTGACCTGAGCCACGTTAACACTTGGTTCCAACTCAATGAGCTAATTACACACAGACAGTGAGGAAGGCACTACATTAAAGTTACTGAGAACAAGGGCCAGACATTTACTCTTTATAAAAACATGACATGTTAAGATCATTTCTACTTCCTGAGGCTCTTCTAAATAACCAAGAGATGACTCGTGATAATAATCAGAAACCACCATTCTAATCAATTACGATCTATCCCATATTTTGCTCAATCCAGTGAATTTCAAGGACATTAGCAGGTGCCTAACTTTTTCTTTTTTTTCTAATTTGCCATCTTGCCACTAGTTCTGGGCTGTTTCACTACCTACAGTTTATAACATAATCCTTTACTCATTTGCTTCACACTGTTTATCATCTTGAAATTTAGGAGATTGAACATATTCACCCATTGTAAAGAGAAAAGCTTTCAGATTGTAATTCCCAGTTAAAGATATCTGCCATCAGCACACATATTCAAGATGTTAATAGCACTCATACAATATTAATATGCTTAAGATTAATAATTTTATGGAACTTTCCAGAGGTTAGATAAGCTTATTAGTTTAATTTCTGCTAAATATTTGAAGAGCTCATGCTCTGTAATAGCCAAATTCTTAATAAAGGCATTTGCATAAGAGTACAGTGTTCTTTCAAAACTAGACATGACCTGAGGCCTTACACCCTATGACTCATGGGAGAAGTTGAGGTTAGTCATACAAAATTTACTTTCTGTTATACAACTAGAATGGCTAGTTGATTTTCCAAAGTGAATTCTGGCCTCAAGTTTAGCAAGATTCACATTTATATATGCCATAGAACAAACAAACAGTCTTCTCTACCACAATGAAAATGATTGTGATTTCTGTAAGTGCACAAGAATGCAGCCCTTTGCTAGAATCAATACATGTCTCAAACTACTTAATAACGAGATGTAATTATTCATTATATGGCACTTCCTGTTGCTGCGTGCCAGATACTGCTAAATGACAAAACATGAAGCAAGAACAAAAGCATGGCTCCTGCCTGCAAGAATCCCACTGTTGACTAACAGGAAAATGAAGAATCATTTTGCACGTGATGCATGCCATAGTAGATGTAAGTAGGAAGTCCTTTGGGGACCGAGGGCAGAAGGAATTAGTTCCGCCTAGAGAAAGAGCAAGGCGTTTTCAGATCTGACATTTCAACGAAAATTCTCAGGTAGATAGAAGAACCAATGGGGTGTGAGTTGCAGGTTTGCTTGCCCTCTGACTCCCAGTAAGTAAGACCTAGAGTAAGTAATGTCAACTCTTGGACTGGCATGCGATTGTGTGTACATTTGCTTCCTCATTTGTAAAATGCAATGATAAAATCAAGGTCACAGATGCTAGCTCAATTCACAGGGCTGATGCAATTATCAAAGGAAATAATGTTCGAGAGAATGTTTTATAAACTCTATGACAATATACTTGCTGAGCTTTAGATTAAGAAGGCAGGGGAATTTGGGAAACCCTTCCTACCACCTGAGAAGTATGTGTCTTGTCATGTAGATGGTCTTCATTTTGTAGGATGGACAATGTTTTGGAGATGGACAATGAATGTAGAAGTGATGTGTAATACAAAAAGTGGAGAAAGGTGATAACAGAGGCCCAGGAACCAATTGAGAATTATTATATGAGTACAGATTAGCAGTAATAATTCCTACCCTTGGGTAATGATGAAAGAAATGGAAAAGACAGGTGGATTGGAGCTAAGCTGGGGAAGGAGAAGCAGCAAGACTTGGTCGCTGATGTAGTGTGGCTGGTAAGGTAAGAAGAAAAGAATCAAAGATGAGCAGATTCTTAGCCCCAGTGACTGGAGGATGGTATGGCCACTGACCAGAGGCAGGGAGCTAAGCATTGTGGAGAAGATGAGGAACATGCCTGGGTTCCATCTGGGCTTCCATGTGACCACATCTGGGACATGCGCAGTGATAGGGCTCAGGAGGTAGGCTGAGGATGAACAGATAATTTAGAGGTTCATCGATAGACATCTTCATTTTTTTTAATTTGAATAAAATTGAAAGCATAAGACTCAAACCCTGGTCTTCTAGACACAATTAGAGAGCTCCAATACAGATACAGCATCTTTCTGAATTTTATCCCTTTTGGTGAAGTAATTTGTATTTTAACTCTATTTAGAATCACTAATTCTGAACACTGACTCAGTAAAATGATACTTCTTTGAGAAGGGAGATTTCATAATTATAGAACATGACTGAGGTACTTTGCCCTTTAAAAGTTCATTCTCAAGGGAGCTTGTGTGAACAGGAAGACTCAGGAAGAAATTGCAATGAGTAATACTTGAGGCTTAGAAAAGCATTCAGGGTCAGGAGAATCCTGACAGGTGAATGACAGGAATGATAAATCCAGCAGCAAATGTCGCTGGAAGAAGCAGCAACCCCGAAGACTTCCAGCCTTAGGACAGATGTTATCAGGTGGTATCAAAGTCCCAAACACAGCATTTGGGATGTGAGGGTATTACTCTTGATTTTGAGACAAGTTTCACAGGATGGAAGCAGGATATCAGCCCTGGAAAAGGTCTGGAAATTAATGAACAACATTTGACCTTCAGGTACAAGAAAAGAAACAGTAACAGTCAGGAACCCAACCTAACATGTATTGGATTTCGGGATAAGGCAGAAAAGATCCATTTATCACATTTAGAATCCAGGACAACTAGTGCTGAGTCACAGAGTTGGGTCTTAAAACCTTGCTTGATACTCAAAGTGTAGTGCATGGACAGGCCCCCCTGGTATCCCTGGGAGGGATGAAGACTAGATGAGCTTGGTGTTCCTTCCTCCGGCTCTAATCTTGCCACATTAGAGTTGGTTTGAAGCTTAATAATAGGAACTAAGAATACATGTGTACCTTGGGTCCAGACTTTTTAAAAAAGGGGGAAATAAAGAATGAAGGCTGAGGCCATTAAAAGTAATACGCAGAGGCAGAGAGAACATTTGATGATAGGCCTAAAGAGTGACAGACATTCGAGGGCAGAGACAGGCAAGGGCATGGGAGTCTTAAGGTCGGGTCAGTGGGAAATAGTTGTACAATCAACAAAAGAACGCACGTTCAGAGGGAGACCTTTTTTAAGACGAGCGTTATAAGCTTTATGAACCATTATTTTTAAAATACCACAAATGAATTTGAAATCAGTACTCTACTGTAATTTATAGTGACACAATATTATATAGTAACCTAAGTCCTTTGGGCATTATTTTCCATAGAACGCTGATTTTTGTTTCAAATTCCTCACCAGAGTCCAAAAAGAAGTATTATACCCATATGGCATTTTATATCACATAATGTTTAAAATTTTCATTCCTTAGAAATGGTTAAGAAGAACTTGACTGAAAAATGTTTTTTTTTTTTTTTTGCTTAGAATGGATGGGTATTAAATATCATTCCTGGGGAGACAGAGTATTTCTATTTTTCTCCTTTTTTATTCTTCTCTGTCATTTCATTGTATCAGAGAACAGGCTTCAAATGTAAGTGGCGTTGCACTAAATATGGCGGGGCCAGAGGGAAGGCGTTCTCAAAGAAACATTCAGTTTGGATGAAGCAGCCCTCCCTTTTGTTCTAAGTCTGGGTGCAGCACCGCACTCAGGCCCTTTCCAGCAACCCGCTTGAGAGATTCCAAAGAGACTTCCCAGGTTCCTACAGAACCTCCTCTTCCACTCTGGAGATTCTTTGACACAGACCAGGATTTCCCTCGATGTGACCGAGAGCCTGGGCCTTAGCTCTGCGCCACCTGGACAGCTACGCATTACTTAGTTTCGTAGCGAAATGCATTAAAGCAGAAATGTCAATGCAAAGGCGGCCTGAACTTTTCAAGTCTAGACCTGGGCTGTGCGAGGCTCCCACTCTCGTCGGACTCTGAAAAGCAATTAGCTTTGTGCAAGTGTGAAGGGGCAGCAAGAAGACCACGGTGGCTGCCACTTACAGGGACATGGGCTTGTCATTTACTGTAGGAAACTAGTGATTAGACCACAATAGTAGTCATAGCTTAGTGATTTGCCTTTTTCCTTTTTTTTTTTTTTAAGCAGCACGCAAGAACCACCACCTGGACAATGCGTTTTCCACCTAATCATCATCAGAGAAAGGATGCTCAGTCTGACAGGTCAAAGATATGGCTACCAAGGGGCACCTGGGTGGCTCAGTCGGTTAAGTGTCTGCCTTCGGCCCAGGTCATGATCCCAGAGTGCTGGGATTGAGTCCTGCATGGGCTTCCTGCTTGGCGGGGAGCCTGCTTCTCCCTCTCCTTCTGCCTGCTGCTTCCCCTGCTTGTGCTCTCTCTGTCAAATAAACAAACAAACAAAAAAGATATGGCTACCAAGAATTATGGGTGCTTCTCTTAAGGATGCATAATGGTTGCTAATTTGCTGGAGAGGGAATTTGTTGCTGAGTTTGAAATCACAAAGCTGGGTCTGGAGTGTTCATCTTTTCCTCAGTGCATCCATCTGAGTGCTATTCATAGGTGAGGACAGGGTGAGGGCGTGGAGAGCCCAGGTTCACATGTGGGATGTTGGATTCGTGGACACCTAAGGTGTTCCTCTGCTTTGCCATCACTTTTATTTCCTCTGAAACTATAGTCACGTAATACTGTTTAAGCATGCTTACACCTGAGGGTTTAATTTAACAGCACAAAACACAAAACAACAAATCAGACCCATCTAACAGTAAAGGGTAATTTGATTATTACTGGAGAATATGACTGGAGAACCTAGTAGCTATGTGCATAGGAGAAAAAAAAACCCTCAAACCAAAAATGAGAAAACAATTTTAAAAGAAGTCACTCAATCAGTGACCCTCATCTTACCAGAAAGGAATTGAGGCTTACAGAAAATTGGAGAGATCTTTCCAGATAAAATCTCAGTAAGTGGCTATTTGGCACCACAGACATTTGAATACTTTCCATGCAGTATGTCCTGGACAAGACTCCTGGGGTACACAGATGAGAAGTCTCATTGCCTCTCCTCACAGAGTTCACAGCACAGGCGAGGAAACAACTGACTGCAGACCGTGTCAGCAGAACGCAGAAGCCTGGGATGGGGGCTGGGTCTCCTTCCACTGCACCAGGTGGCCTTCCATCATCTACCACTCTGCTCACAGAATCTCATCAAATCTGTTACCATAGATTCATTTTCATTAATAAATATGTATTAACAGCTACTAAGAACAAGAAACTGAGCTACAGGATAGGGAGAGAGAGTACTGACAGGAAGACTCCACAGTCCCTTTCCTCAAAGAATTTATAATCCAACAGTTAGAAAATGACACGATTAAAGGACAGGTACAATGCAGAGTGGAGGCAGCAGAAGGTTCTAGAAGGCACACTTCAGACTCTCTAAGGCTTTAAAAGAGAGAAAGCCTGCATTCGGTTGGAGAATCAGAATTTCTTCAGGGATGAATGGTACTTGAAATGGATCTTGAAGGATGGGTTAAATAGCAAAGATGTGAAAAGTCCCCGGGTTGGGCAGAAGGAAGGAGGTATCTTATGGGGGACAGTTATAACCAAAGTACATGCAAAGGCACAGGGACAGGGAGGCCCAAGGTGTGTCTGGGGGTCACCAGTTGCCCTGTGTGGCTGGAAGACACAGAATAATGAAGTGGTGGCCGGTAAAGGCAGTGCCAGGAAGCTGACCTCATGGAGGGTTCTGGAGAATGATATTATTTTTTGACATATTTTAAGCAGCAAAACTGATACTCTTAGCTTTGTGATTTAGGAAATTTGGCCAGACCAGGCCAAATGTGACGGAGGTTGAATATGTAAACTTCAGTTCTGGCCTTTTAGTCACGGCACCTGATCTCACTGTGTGAATAATATGATCTTGCTCGCATTGCTTCTTCAAATGGTCAGTTGGGTATATTCCAAGGATTATAGTCCCATGGTTGTCAATTTGCAGGTATTTAAAATATAATTTAAGCTAAAATTCTCATATCAACAATAAGAAAACTGGGTCAAAGATATGTGACATAGTGTTAACCCTTTTACATCCGCACGGTTTAAGTTTTGACAACAAACAGCACATTCCACTTAGAGAGTATTGTCTGTACTCCCTGGCCAGCAGCTTTTCTGCTCGTTTCTGCCACGATGTGTCCATAAGAAGGCTGCCATCCCATCCTTTTGCTTGTGAAAATTAATTTTTTTAAAGATTTTATATATTTATTTGACAGAGAGAGAGACAGCCAGCGAGAGAGGGAACACAAGCAGGGGCAGTGGGAGAGGAAGAAGCAGGCTCCCAGTGGAGCAGGGAGCCCGATGTGGGGCTGGATCCCAGAACGCTGGGATCACGCCCTGAGCTAAAGGCAGACGCCTAACGACTGAGCCACCCAGGCACCCCTGAAAATTGATTTATTGATGCCACTTTGGCAGCAACACAAATCTATTGCACAACCTGTGCAGGCTTTAAAAATGCACTTTATTGCTAATTGCTATTCATCCCTCTGCGTTCTCTGACATACGCACTAGTTCATAGCTCACCTGAACTCGCAGAAGACAAAATATTTAAGTGAAATGCATATGGTCAATAAACTGACTTCAAAATTTTATTTGTCCTTTGCTTTAGTATGTTACCCGTTGTGTTGGTATCCACTGTCAACTTTTTCTTTCCATGACAACACTCTGCGCAAAACTTGCGCTGTTATGGATCTTTGACGAAAGGAGAGTCCTCTAAAAACCAGGGAAAGCATAGTGCAGACAAAAGTATATGTGTGTAAGACATGAAATTTCTTGTATTAAGATATATCAATGCTTGCCATCATAGGACAACAAGGAGAGTACTCAAAATTAATGTTTCAAATGTGAAAAGTGAATCAGATCTCAGCTGCAGATATTTAATCAAATAGACGTGAGAAGCAAAGAAGAGTAACTTCTTTTAAAGAGATCTACCGGCAGCATTCCAGATGGTTCTCCCAGGTCCTGAGTCCCACTCCTAAACGCCCTGCATTTTGTTTTCACACGTCTTCCTCCAATTCTGCTCTGGGAGGGTCATCGGGAGGTGAGACCAGCTCTAAGTCAGTGAAGGGTCTCCATTTACTTGGAGGGTCAGTAGAGACAGAATACAAGGTGCTTCCATCTCTGAGCCTACCCCGAAGAGCCTGCTTACCTGGGCCTTGGCCCCTGTGTTTGGTGTTGAGAAATGTGCACCTTGCATGTTTGACCTGGCAGGGAAATAAGTCACCGTTGCTGTCATACTTTCCGCCTTGCATCTACTATAACATTTTCAAGGCCCACATGACACCCTACGTGAACCTAGGAATTCTCAGGGTTAGAAGCATAAAGTGAAATATGCAGGATACACCGTAATCCCCAGCCCCCTTCTTACTGCCTAAGCAATTTATTTGGAGTACTGCAGTCAAGCTTATCTTCACTCTCAGATACTAGGCAGGCATAATATTAAGAATAAATTATTTTAAATCCCTTCCCTGGAGAGGAAAAAAAAAAGGAAAAAAAAAAAAAACCATCGTGAAAAGCAACATCTTGTTGCCAGGACCGTTCTGAGGAATGAAGAGTGGGCAACGGCTGTGTATTTTTAACTCCACATAGTAGTGATAGAAAAGCACTCATCGGGTTTACACCATGGACTCGTTGCCAGAGTCTGGGCAAGAAGTAAATGCATGTGTCAAGGAAAGGCTCGGTTCAGTTCTTGGTGCCTTCCTATAACACTCGGCGACCTTGGCGGGGTGGCACTGGGGAGAAGGGCCTGGACATGGAAGCTGTGTTTGGTTGGTCCCTGGCTGAAGTTAATGACAAATAACGTGCACAGAGAAGGCTTTGCGGGTATTTTAATTGGAGCCATATTCCCTTGGATTCTGTCCATCGCGTTTTATTTTATTTTGCCGATTTGTAATTTATTATAGTGACAATACTAGTTGCCGTATTTTGGCTTTTAGTTTTTGCAGACAAAAAGGCTTCCATAGAGTCGGCTTTCTCCAGAATTGGGTTTCAGTCACCTGCGTCCTCATTTTTGTCAGCTTCCTTCTTCCTTAGATTTCCTTGATAATAAAAAAAGGTCAGTGGTGGCTTTTTAGGAAGTTGCAAGTGTCAAAATGGCCTTTTTGAAACCTACGGCACATTGAGGCACACGGATGCTGTCTCGGGGTGGAGGGAATGGGAGCAGAGCAGGTGTGGGAAGCTGGGTCATTCTACCGCCATTCACCCAGTGGGGCCAGCAAGCATCTGCGGCGTCCTCTTCAACTCTTCCTCTCGTTTCTCGAGAAATGGTGTCCTACTGATGCCCCATGGCCAATAACCTGTGTCTCTTCCGTTCACCACCCCCTGCTCCGTGCTCACGTTCGCTGGCTGGACATCTTCCAACACTTACCTGGCTCGAATCAAGTCTCCCTCCCGGAGCTCCGTTCTCCATCCCCTCCTCCTCTCTGATGGCCACCGTGATTTTATAAAATAAAGATTTCATTATATCTCTCCGTGTCCCTGGGGTGAAGTTCTAACTCATTGGCGTGGCTCATACGGCTCTTCTAAACTTACGTGGAGTTTTACTTCATTAGCTTTCTCTGCATACGTTTGCCTCCGAAAACCTCTTCACTGCTCCCGGACCCATCACATACTTGCCACCTTTATGCCTTTGTTTTTGTTATATTTTTTGCCTGTTTTCTCTCTCCCTAAACTCAGGCCCTTGTCCTTTATCCTTGTGGTGGATAATTATTTATCCTTCAAGACCCAATCAACAAGAGACAAACGTCCCTCTCTCTTCTGTGACGGCCCATGTCCAGGGTCTGTGGGAGCAGACATGTATGGTGGTTGAAGGACGGGCAGCACAGTCTAACAGACCTGGGTTCAGTCCCAACTTGGCCACTGTGACTCGGATGATCTTAGCAATTCATTTATCTCCTTCTGGCCTCAGTCCCCTCACCTACGAGGCAGAGTTAGTGATAATAACAGCTGTTTCCAGAGTGCCGTGAGAATTAATCTGAGACAATGCATGTAATCCCTTGCCTCAGTGCCTAGCACAGCGCAAGTCTCAACAAACAAAACTCATCATTATTGCATATTTCTGTTTTTGTAGTTTTATGTCATATAGTGTCTGCCTAACATGTCTTTTTCCTTGCTGAGTTGTGTGTTTTCTAAGGGAGGAACTATGCCTTATTTATCTTTCCTTCTCTAGTTCATGGGATGGGGCTAGTTATGAAGTTGGTATTAGAGTGACTGGATAAAGTGCAGGATGCCCATATCAATTTGAATTTCAGATAAATAAAGAATAAATTTTAGTATAAGTATGTCTAAAACATGACACAAGACATACTTTTACTAAAAAAGAATATTTTAAAATATCTGAATTTCAAATTTTTTGAGACTAGGAATCATAAAGGCCTCTCATGGAGCTGTGAAGTGTTTTATTGTGACAATAATGTGAGATATTGACTCTTTCATTTCCTTTGTGACCCTCCCTGGGATCACTAATGCTTCACTGGAGATCTCACCATTGTGTAACTAACACATGAGCAAACGAGGGAAAAAAAAAAAATACCTGTCAGTGATACATCTCCCTGTTCATGAGAGCAGGGGAACCAACAGAATGAGCTGGAAGGACCAGCCATTACGTACCTGAACCTCAGTTTTCTCATCTGTGAAATGGTCCCAATTATAATAGCTGCTACACATTCAAACATTGGTAAAGAAGTCAATTAAATATAAAGAGTAACAGAGAAGGAAAAGAATGTGTTCATACAGAATGTATTCTCATTTCTCAACCTAAAACGTAATTTAGCCAGATCCTTCTTGCACAGACACGTGGGTACTTGTGCTTATGTCTTCCATACATGCCAGAGTTGATTATTCCAAAGCAGATACTCATTATGGTGCAGTCCAGAGAAGTAGCACCAACCATAGTATCTGAGAAGACAAAGTGGAATTATGATGGGACAGGAGACAAAGATCAGGTCACACTGGTTTAAACTGCGACCCAACCCTATGATAACTGAGATGCTGGAAAGTCTCTAAAGAGAAGATTCCCCATTCCCCGGTCTGTAAAATGGCAGCAGAAATACTAACCTCACAGCATTGCAAGGAATTAAATATAAAAATTGCATATTAGGGGAAGAGTCTAGAATGACGTCTGGCCCTATGCAGACACTCAACAAAGGCTACTCTAGCAGCACTCTTTAACATTCAAAGACACAGGGAGATTGTATTACCTTTCTCCTCCTGCATAATGAACTTTGTTTCTTCATCTGAAAAAATACGGCTGCTTGTGCTCATCAACGGTGTTATTGTGTGCAGTAGATAGAAAGTTTGTAAGCTTGACTGCTCTCTGGTTCAATAGCAGGTTTTGATAAGCTATAACCGATATGATTACAAATACTATCAGTAATAGTATTTGCAATAGAGGTAAGGTCTAGGCATGTTCCAATTTAGTTACTTTGATGCTTTCTAGAATAGGATGCTAATTTTTAATGCAAATTCATTAACTGTCCCTGAATTATCCACCCAAAGTCTAAGGCTTTGACAGACAAAGTGACTTGCTCAAGGTTGGTTCCGTGGCTCATCTGGATTCAAACCCAAGCCTGAGTGGACTTTCTGCTCTTCTCCTTATTGCCCAGTCAACTCAGGAGTCCCCCTGGCCTGTGGCTTGCGTCTCTGCAGGCAGTGTGAAATCACCATCCCCGTAGTCATAAACTTTCTTACAAGTTTAAAAATGTACTTTGGAAAACTAGAACATAGAATCTTTTTAAAAGATCTTTATTTTCCCCCTCAAGCATCTTCCTGAAGCAGCCAGCTAGAAGAGACACATCCCCCTACACAAAACCCACACAAGAATATCAAAATCTGTTTGATAATGAATTTAAATTAAAAAAAAATCCATACGCTAAAATCATTTTTATTTTTAATTTTTCCCTCTTTTTTCAAATTCATGGACATAATGTTTCTTATTGCAACTCAGAAACATCCCAAAATAGCTGCCAAAATCTTACAAATAAACATAAAACCAAGGCTTTTGCGGTACAAAAATAGTCCTCACTTCTGCTCTAAAGGTTGGTTGCCCTTCTAAATCTTCGTTCGGGCTGGGACTCCACTGGCAGCTTAGGCAGGCAGCCACATTTAAATAAGACCAACTTTTCTATCTGGAAAAATTCATATATATAGGAATTTGTGCCTTCAATATCAAATATGTATGTACATTAGAAGATGTTAAAAAGAAAAGCAGACTACAACTAGAAAACTGAAAATCACGGATGAAGTGGACTCAGATACAAGGTAATTTCTGCAGGGTTATGCTTTATGGTGAATTATTGCCCTGAAAGTTGACCATAATTATTATTTTTAGAAGTGCCAGTAGAAATGATTACTTTTATTTAAATTGTCCCCATGATTAAATAAGGTTGCTTTTTTTTAAAAAATAATTTATGGTCCACGCTAGGAGGTATAGATCCTCTCTCCCCCTCTTCTCCTTGAGGTATTAGAATCCTATACCCGATTAATCTTCTGAAATGAAAGTGTGGGTCAGTCAGCCTGTCATTGAACTCAAACCCTGGAATGCCCATTTTGGTTGCAGTGTTTGCTCTACCCTTTTTCCTGATGCTGATCCTAGTTTTGATTTGAGTAGAATAGGCAAAAAAGGAATTCAACCTACATTTAAATTAATGGCATTTTGTATAGTAGGGAACATCTTTCTCAGGGCCCCCACCTTACAAAATGAAAGGCAGAAAATCGGATTTCTGGTTTTCTTTTTGATTCCCTATAGGGCCTTATAAGATAGTCCACAGTGTGGCCCTTGTCTCATTTCTTACCACTTGCCCTTTAGTTCCAGAAAGATTGGCTTCTTTCAATCCCTGCAAAATGCCAAGTTTTTCCCATCTTTTAGCCTCCAGGTAATTGTACTCGGTGAGATTTTTGACATACAGTTTTCACGGGAGAAAATTCTCCACAGTCTCTTGTGTTGTGCTTATTTTATGAGGGAGGCACTGACTGTCATGTTTCAGACCATCATTTCAAGAATGCTTGTGTAGCAAGCAAGCCTGAAATACAGGAAGATTGACTTTCTCTGCAGAAAAGGGCAGGCAAGCTTACTACTCATTATAAAAAATTTGGGTTCTCCAAGCCCAGAACTTCTCCTCTGTACTACAGGACACTGAATTTGCAGTGCCACTACCCTCTTTGCACCACCCTATGGGAATTAGGGACAAGCAACCGGCACAAAATGCTGATACTCTGGTCTTGCTATAGGTGTGGGTAAGACTACCCTTCCTCTAAGGCTCAGAAGCCTAGTTTTTTTTTTTCTCCCCCCAACATCAATGGAACTATGGCAGGCAAGTACAATCTCAAGTCCTTCATAGGCCTTGACAGTGTCAGTTACAAGTATGCGACAGATACATAATATGGAAAAGAAAAGACGGTAACCCAATAGGCTTGGTAGGTCAAGTGGAAATGGTATAAATTGAAGAACACAGCTGAGCTGGCCCCATCTGTAGATGCAAGAGTGATAGCTACCCAGTTGTGGGAAACATTAGTCCCCACTCATCATGTAGATGCCTGTGGTGAGGGCCTGTTCTCTGCTGGGACTGATGGAATGGTTTAGCCACCTGAGTAGGACACAGATTTTGTGGGGGGGAGTAAGAACAACCCGAGCACCTGAAGTGGGAACATCCCAAGCCCGAGAGGAATGGGGGAGAAAAGGACAATAGTGATCTGTATCTTTCACAACTGTCCTTGGAACTTTCCTCACAAGGGAAAATGCCTTGATGTAGTTCTCCCAAACTGTTGTCTGTGCCATATATGATGCTGGCTCTGTCACGTTCCACTAGGAAACTCTATGTTTGAACTGCCATTCTCCTTAAACTTCCCAGGAAATCTATCACAAACAGCAGAGTGTGGCCCCACATTCTTCACCTCCCATACAAAACATCTGCCAACACCTCCACTGAATGTCTTCCCACCCCCAATGCCTTGGCCATTGCTCTGTCAATACACAGGCAAACACATGCCACCCTTCTGATAATGTGAGCAAACAGGACAGGTTAGACTTCCATCATTCAATTGCTCCCCAAACAAGCATTAAGCCCAGTTATTTAAACTGAGCTGGGCAGCCCAATGCCTTCAAGCTGATGGGGAGGTCATTTTGGATTCATCCTATGCTCCCTGATCGATGGAATTTTAAATAACACTTTCTGTCCAAGGACACCCCAAGCTATACTTGTGTAGGGCCCAGGCATTAACTTGCTGTCATTGTGAAAACATGGTGACTTAGGGTGGTCATAAGAGATCTTCCAGTGTTTAAGAAAGTCACCATAGATTGGTATCATTCAGGTGACTACAGGCAGGAAAGGGATAATGGACTCTTTATTTATATGTACCCCGCAGGTAGTCATCCTAGGATGGGAGTCATTCAATTGAAAATGTGGTACAAAATGTGTCCCTCACTGTAGGTGAAAAGGTTAGTGACATTACTTCAGCCCTGGAAGGCTTTGAAGTCAGCCTGACTCACTGACCAGGGTTGTTGGGGATAACAGGATTTCCAGGGCCTTCTTCCTTATAGACCAAAGCAGAGTTTGTGCAATCACTAAGACATTCTATTGTACCTATATTAATGCCTCATATCGAGTAGAAAAGTCAGTAAAGAAACTTAAGAATGGTTTCTTAGAACTCTTTTTAAGAACCTAGTTTTCTAAGGTAGACTTTGATGGTTTATAGAATTTGCTCTGCTGGTGGATTTGAGGCTCCATAAATTCTTGGATTTCAGCCAAATACTGTAGGTTGGATTCATTCCACTACTTGAAGTCCTGTTGCTAGTATTCATCAGATTATATATGACAAAGTTTAACGGATTCCAATCCTCTGTCATTAAGATTAATCAGGATGGCTGATCTAGTGGCATAGACTCATGGGAAAACCGGTCAGAATTTGAGACTGTGTGGAATTGGAGGGGGGTGAATACTACTAGGAATCAATTCTCCATATGTCTCTTACATTTCTACACACCCCATGAGAGGGGAACTGATTGTGCTTTGTTCCTGAATATGTTTTCAGGGGTGTTCATATAATGAACATTCAGAAGGTAGAAATAGTAAGGTCAGGCATAATTACTGCCTTTTCTAAAAGACTTAGCTTCCCTAAGCTCAGAATCTCTGTACCACAATGCAACCCACTGCTTATGCAGGGGCCATTTTGTTTTCTTTGCATCTCCCTATGGGAATTGTGGCTTGGGGATGGGTGGCCTCAAAATGTTGACCCTTTGGTATCAACAACTTTCCAAACAACAAACTGTCCTTTATCTCTGACCTTGGTATCATGTGTCTTCTTGCAGCATCCATGAAATGGTGGGGAGCTGACACATTAGTTTGTAAATAAGGTTATTTCCAGACCTTCTCTAGAGGTCCTCATCCTTCAGACCTCTACTCAAATGCTGTGTCCTGAGAGAGGTAATAGTACCTCTCCCCATTTACCCTGTATCCCATAAATACCCTGTCTTCTCATTGCAGTCCTTATTGCTTTTTTATACTAGCAGTTATGTATGTATATATCTTGTCTACCTTCCTCCAATGAATATATGCTCTGTGAGGGCAGGAACTACGGGCTTTACTTGCTAGAATAGTGCCTGGCATTAAGTAGGCATTCAATAAATATTTGTTGAACTTATCTTTCTTTAGGGATTGATAAGACAAAGATTTCGTACGTCTTCCCTTTTCTGTCTCATCAAATCATCTGCAAACTATATAAGATAGATGAACATCTTTTGCTGCAGATCTTCAAATTCAGTAACACTTAACTTATGGCAGAAGGAGGTGGTTTTAGTAAAGAAAGTTTGGCCAAAATAGGGAACATTTCTTATAGCATGAAATGTTTAAACAATTGTAAGCAATCAGTTCACAAAAGGAAACATTATTCCATAACTTTATCCTCAATCCTACAAATTCACATGGATACCCAAGAACAACATAACTTTTCTATTATAATGACTTTTACTGGAAAAACACCAATTTTTGTCGAAGTAAAAATCCCTTATTGACCCAATAACTCGCTGGGCTACAATTACATAGTGTAATCAGAAGCAGAGGCTTGGATCACTTCAGTGGAAAGAGTAAACAGAATCAGGGATCAAGCCACCACATCAAAACCAAACCAAAACAAAATGTTTGATCAAAATCAGTTTTATAGTAAAGCATATGCAACTTAAGAGTCAATGATATGATTAAATCTAAGAGACAAAAATGTGGATAGTTTGGATGAAGATCATTCTTATTTGACTGGCTCTTTATTTAATTGCTTTTATCTCATCTTGACATTCTTACCAGTTGGAGTAGTGGTGTACTTGAAGAAACAAAAAAGCACAGTAAAAATTACAGATTGCTCATGATTGTGTCTAATGCCAGACATTTTAAGAAAGGCAAGACTCAAATTACTATGCTTTCTTAACAAACAGAGAAGATGGGCAGGAATTATGGGCTTCAGATGGGAGGCCCATCTTCCCAGTCCCCAAACCACTGCAAGGGCTCACCGCAAAAAACCTAAAAGAAAGAATTATTATTATCAAGCTAGTAGTTCCTCAGTTCACACTCACTAGTTTCTTCCCCAGTAATGGGAATTATTTCTTAGAGAAGTGTTAGATTTACAGAAACACTGAATAGGAAGAACAGAGTTCCCATATACTCCCCCACCCTCCCTGGCCACAGTGTCTCCTATTTATTAACGTCTTGTATTGGTATGGCACATTTGTTACTCTTGATGAACTAATATTGATGTACTACTATTAAAGTCAACAGTTTATACTAGGGCTCCCTCTCTGTGTTTTAAATTCTGTGGGTTTGGCAAATTGTATATCATGTATCCATCATTACATTATCATACAGAATAGTTTCATTGCACTAAAAATGTCCTGTGTTCCACCTGTTCATCTCATCCCCTCCTACTCCGGACAAAACACCTGTCTTTTTATTGCCTCTAGTTTTGATTTTTCCATGATGTCATAAAGTTGGAACTGAATAGTATGTAGCCTTTTCAGACTGGCTTCTTTCACTTAGCGATATGCATTCAAGGATCCTCTATGTCTTTTCATGGCTTGGCAGCCCTGATATTCTTTTCGCTTCCTTAATAATGTCTCTGATGCACAAGAGTTTTTAATTTTAATGAGGTTCAAGTTATCTAGTTTTCCTTTTGTCATTTGTGCTTTTGGTATCATATCTGGGAATCTAAAACCAAGTTCAAGTTATAAAGACTCATTCTTAAAAACTGTGTAGTTTTAGCTCTTATATTTAAGTCAATAGTCTATTTTGAGTCATTTTTTGTATATGGTGTGAAGGAAATGTCTAACTCAATTCTTTGGAATTCCAGTTGTTCCAGCATCATTTGCTGAAAAGAATATTTATTTTTCCCCACTGAATGGACTTGGTGTCCCTGTTGAATCAATTGGTCATAGACACATGAATTTAATATGGACTCTCAATTCTATTCCATTTGTCCATATTTCCACCTTTATGCCAGGAGCACATTGTTTTGATTATACTGTCCCTTTGCAGTAAGTCTTTTATTTTTCTTAAGATTTTATTTATTTATTTGACAGAGAGAGAGGGAGAACACAAGCAGGGGGAGCAGCAAGCAGAGGGAGAGGGAGAAGCAAGCTCCCTGCTGAGCAAGGAGACTGAGGTGGGGCTTGTGACCTGAGCTGAAGGAAGACACATAACTGACTGAGTCACCCAGGCGCCCCTGTAGTAAGTCTTAAAATCATAAAGTGGGAGTCCTCCAATTTGGGGGCTACTACAAATAAACCTATTATGTATATCCATGTACAAGTCTTTGTGTGGACGTATGATTTCACCTGTCTTGGGTAAATAAATACATAAGAGTAGAACGGTTCAGTCATAGAGTAGGTGTATGTTTGCCTTTAAAAAACAAAACTACTAAACTGTTTTCTGGAGTTTTTATACCATTTTATGATCCCAGCTGCATATGAAAGTTTCAATCATCTACATTCTCATCAACACTTGGTATAATCAGTCTTTTTAATAGCACATACATTACTATGTATGTATAGGTATATTGTGATTTTAATTTATATTTTCCTAATGAGTAATTATTTTTAGCATCCTTTAATTGACTTATTTGCTATTCTCTATCTTCTTTTATGAAGTAGCTGTTCCAATCTTTTGCCTTTTTATTTTATTTTATCTGTTGTTTCTTCTTACTGAATTGTTAAATTCCTTTATATATTCTGGATACATTTCTTATATCTGATGTGTGATTTATACACATTTTCTCCCAGTCTGTGCAGTTCTTAATTTTGGTGAAGCCCAATTTGTCATTTCTTTTCTTTTCTGGAGTATGGTTTTGATGTCATAAATAAGAAAATTTTGCCTAACTCAAGGCCACAGAAATTTTCTCCTGTCTTTACCTGATGTTTTATGAGGCAAGTTTTATTTTTAGGTATCTGATTCATTTGAGGTTAGGTTGCTTATATCTTGAGAGGTATGGATCAAGGTTTATATTCTTTTTGTTTTGTGTGTGGATCTACAGTTGCTATAACATCAGAAGAAAATATGGGTTTGTGTCTGCTCCTTCTTTCTTCTTTTGGCTTTTATCATTGGTTCCTCTGACTTGGAATGTCTAGAACATTTTTACTGAATACTAGACATTGTGTATGAAAAATGATAGAGGTTCTGATACTGTAACTTTTCACCACAAAAAGAGTCATCATTGTTTCCCATTGCACATAAGAAGTGGAGGCTGATTATCTTAATTTGATTAGGGACTCGGTTGAGTCTAGGTTCAATTTCCATTTGGGTTAGGATCTGTTTCTCTCTGGTTTGCACTTGCTCCTAATACAAAGTCCTCTGCGATTTTAAACCAAGAGCTTGGTGTATTCACCAGGGCTCTGACCACTGATCGATCCTGACCTTTAATCCTTGCCTCAGCAGCATCTAGAAACTTTCAGAGGTTTCTAGCTTAGATGTTTTAGCTTTCTACCCCAAACAACTTCACGATTTAGTGAGTATCTTCTGGGAGAAAGTGTCTGCATGACTTTGTCATTCCTGGACCACCTTCTGCTCATTAAGATCTTATCCTTTCTGTTTTCAGTTTTGCTCTCCAGCTTCCCAAGACCGCCAGATCCTCTTAGTCCTATGTCCTGGGGCAACTGTGCTCCTTTGCTGGACAGAGTCTGGATTCTCAGCTTTCGCCCTTACCCAGAATCAGCAAATAAATGTCTCCAGAAAGGAAGTGGCTTTAGAATGTCAATTTCCTCCCTGGGTTTATCCCCTTTGGAATCCTTCTCCTTCCCTAGTTGTTGTTGTTTGTTTGTTTTGTTTTGTTTTTTTTGCTTCCATAGTTCTTTGATGCCTTTAAATAGGTTATTTAAAAAAAAACCCTCATATTTCTTTAGTGTTTCTCAATGAAGTATCGGTCTCCTCCAAGCTACCACATTGAATTCAAAAGCAAAAGTTTTATACAGCCCTTCATCTTTGTCTTTGTGGAAAATTTGTAACATTTTCTTATCTTTTCTCCCTGTTGTCTCTATTTGTATTTGTTGTCTTACTTTCTAGGAAATTTCCTCTATAGTGTTTTCCACTAATATTTAAATGCGTGAAAGTTTCTTATTCTTCCTTATTCAAAGTTAAAGAACACCCACTTCTAAATTTGTGAAGGCAGTATATTTTCTTCTCATGGATGCAACACACTCTTTATTTCCTCTGATAATATTATAGCATTTCTGATGTGTGGCATGTTCTTCTGCCCCTGCATCATCTCCACTTCCTTAGAGTTTCACTTTCTGTTTCTTCTTTAAGATTTTGTCTTTCAAGCAGAGGAGAAGCCTCAAGGGGTGAACCAGAATGTCAATTTGAATGAACCTCTATTTTATTTTAAATCAGTCCAGTCTTACCAGCTCCTTTGGTTTTCTGCTAGCAAAGAGACTTACCCTCATCACAACAGAAATCTCGGTACCCATGTGTACAGACTTCTATAGGAAAAGGAAAATATGCATACATATTTATTCATTTTTTTCAGACCCTTTCTGACACATGTCACATGTTTCTCTCCAGTGGTTAATTGTGTGAGGTCATCAAAGGGCATTAAGGGTCTTCACATGCCCTTAAAACCCAGAGAGCTGCCTCACAGATTAGTAGGAGTTCAAGGGATGTTTGCCCACTTAAATTCCTGCTGCAATTGTGGGGCAACATGCATCCAGTAGAGAAACCACAGAAGTGTTTGAAAGGCCTTATGTCAATAGTTGATGTATATATAATGTGAAATTAAAAGTTAAATGTGGGGGGCGCCTGGGTTACTCAGTCAGGTAAGTGTCTGACTCTTGATTTTGACTCAGGTCATGATCTCAGGGTGCTGCGATCAGGCCCAGCCTCGGGCTCCACGCTGAGCAGGGAGTCTGCTTGAGATTCTCTCTTCCTCTGCCCTTCTTCTCTCTTGCACACACTCTCTCTCTCTAAAATAAATAAACAAATCTTTTAAAAAAGTTAAATGTGAAACATACATGCTTCAAGAAATCATGTTCTCCGTGAAGATATAGAACTTTATTTCACTGAGCTGTCGTAACTTTTCCATATAAATTAGGAATTCAAAAGTTGACAGAAATGAAAGTAGGACAAAAATGGTTGTAACCGCTTCTGTCAAGAATACACAGCTCATACGTATTTGTTAATGAGCTATGGGGAGTTGATACTTTCCTCTTCCTTTGGAGCTTTCTTTAACCAGTGTGCTGTATTCTCGGATCACCTTTGTATTTTTGTTGTCTGGTCAAGATGTCGTCAAGCTGATTTTGAATATAAAAGGGAGTTGGATCAGGACAAGAGCATATCAGTGTTTGATTCTGCATTGATATTTCAGGTTATTTCAGGTCCATAATTCCACGACTTTATTTACTGATGATTAGAGTGAAAAAGCAATGGAAGTCAATTGCCTAGCTTGCACCTGCCTGGGCCAGGAACTGATTTATGACATCACCACTACTGGGCTCTTCCTTTGGATGTGCCCTGTGTTCTGGCAAACATCACCTCAACTGGCCTTCATTGGGTAGCCAGCCCGTGCATCAGACCCCAGGGCTGCTAGGAGCAGCCCTGCAATGCATACACAGCCTTGGCGCACTGCCGAGATGATGTCTTTTTCCTTGTTTGCAGCCATTCAGAAGCTGCTATGATTTCTTCAATATCAAGCCTGAAAATCCTTATTTCAGTTCACGTACTTACTTCAGGTTTTATCTACTAGGAGCTACAAAATTTGTTCCTACTTTGCATTATCTTTGCATTCGGCTTTATTCCTCCTATAAACTCAAAATAAAGGTAGAGACATGGCAATCATCCCATGATAATTGCAACTCTCTTGGCTGTCCAAAGAAATGGAAGAATGTAAATAGCTTGAACCATTATCTTCATCATAAAACCATCATCATCATCATTTTCCCTCTTATTTATAATGGTTATCACATATTATTTATGTGTACTTTTCAACATGTATTCATTGAATGTCTACTCTAGGCCAGATATTGTTCCAGGAGTAGAAAACACATTGGGGACAAAACAGAAGATGTTCCTCCTCTCCTGAAGCTTTTATTCTAGTGAGAAAGACAGACAATTCCAAATCTTCCATTAATTAATTTCTTTTTTTAAAAGATTTTATTTATTTATTCGACAGAGAGAGAGAGACAGCCAGCGAGAGAGGGAACACAAGCAGGGGGAGTGGGAGAGGAAGAAGCAGGCTCCTAGTGGAAGAGCCTGACGTGGGGCTCGATCCCATAACGCCAGGATCACGCCCTGAGCCGAAGGCAGACGCTTAACTGCTGTGCCACCCAGGCGCCCCCCATTAATTAATTTCTGATACTAGTAATAGCTAGGAAGAAAATAAAGCATGAGAAGGGTAAGGGCCAGTATTTTAGACATAAGTGAACCATTTGAGCTGAAATCTACATAATTAAAGATTTGAGGGAAGAGCATCCAGCTAAAGGACATAGTAAGTGTCCAGAGCCTGTGTAGGACAGGGATAGAAATATTTAAAGATTATAAGCAAGACCAGTAAGGCTTGAGTATGGTAAAAAAGGGAAGAGAGAGAATGCTTGGAACTGAGGATGGATATGTAAGCAAAGGGCATACTGTATAAGTCCTTGTGGAACATAGTAAGGATTATACACATGCGCGCGCGCACACACACACACACACACACACACACACACACACACTGGTATATGAGAAGCTGTTAGCAATTTTTTTAACAGGAGACTGCTTTGATCTAATTTATCCTTTTAAAAGATAGTTTGCTGTTGGTGAGGATGTGGAGAACTTGGAACCTTCGTTCACTGTTGGTGGGAATGTAAAATGGTGCAGCTGCTACGGAAAACAGTATGATGGTTTCTCAAAAAATTAAAAATAGAATCACCATATGATCTAGCAATTGCACTTCTGGGTATATACCCAAAAGAACTGAAAGCAAAGTCTCAAAGAGATATTTGTGCACCCATGTTCATAGCAGTATTATTCACAATAGCCAAAAGCTGGAAGTAACTCAACTGTCCATCAATGGAGAAATGAATAAACAAAATAAATCCCATATGGTGGAATATTATTCAGCCTTAAAAAGGAAGGGGGTTCTGATACAGGCTACAACACAGATGAACCTTAAGGACATAAATGCTAAGCGAAATAAGCATGTCACAAAAAGGCAAACACTCTCTTTCCACTTATAGGACACACGCAGAGTAGTCAAATTTATAGAAACGAAAAGTAGACAGGGGCTGAGAAGAGGAGGAAAGTGAATGGGGACAGAGTGTTAGTTTGGGAAGGTGAAAAAGTTCTAGAGATGGTTGTACAACAATGTGAAAATAGTTACCAGCACTACACTGTACACTTAAAAATGGTTAAGATGGTAAATTTTATGTTTTGCGTATTTTGCCACAATTAAAAATTTTTAGTAATTAAATCATGTCCTGCTCTTTTTTTTTTAAAAGCATACATTAAAAGAAGGCATTATAAAAGTACGGAGACCTGACAGGAAGCTAATGCACATTTCCAGCCCGGATATGATGGTATCTTGGACTAGGATGTCACTAGTAGCCTTGACTAGAAAGGGTTTGGTGTGAGTAGCAAATACAGACAGAAGCTGTAGACAGTCCTTTCTAGGAATTTCATAGCAAAGGTAAGTAGAGAATGGGAGCCGCATTTTAACTACAGAGGTTATAAAGGATGCATGTGAGTGTGTGTGTGTGTAAGACATGAGATATTGTAGCAGTCTGAATATTGATGGGAATATCCATGAGAGAGAGAAATAGTGATGGTGCAGAAAACAGGGAGATGAATAAGGATGCAAAGTCTTTCATTAGGCTCCTGGGAATCAGATTTAGTGGACATTTAAAGGAGCTGCCCTCCAAATGAATGAAAGGTCATTCATACTAAAATCCAGAGTGAAAAATGGAGAACGCAGAGTGTGGGGGCCAGTGTTGCAGAATGAGAGGCTGGATGTCAGAAAGATGATTTAGGTCTCATTAATTGTTTCTGCTTCATCAGTGAAATAAGAAGTGAGCTTATTTGGGACTGAGGGGGATAGGTTAATGTTGAAAGAATAAAGAGTAGAAGTATAAAATTTTTGTCTTGGAAAATGCAGAGGGGCGATATAGCAGGACATACAATCTGTTTGGGATTTATGAGAAACATACCTTATCTCCTTTACTCATGATAGCACTCCTACAACACAGGCACTTTTTACCCAAATTTAAAGGTGCAAAGCCTGAGGCTGAGAGGAGATAGCCGTTGTCAACAGTAGATCCCATGTCTCTCCACGCTACTTCCTTTTTGGCAAAGCTGCACCATAAGGTGTGTTACTTCGGGTCCAGCATGTGCCAAGCACCTGACACTTCCTATCTAATATGGCATGCAACATCTTTGCCTCAGATGAAAGAAAGGTTCAAAGAAAGTTCCCAAGGTCACGAGAAGCAGAAGTGAATTTCAAAGGAGTCTGGCTCCAAAACCCACTCTCCTGCCATAGCCTTGCATTCCACACAGAACAACATCTTCTAGCAGAGGCAAAGATACGCACAGGGATAACCCAACACCAATATTCTTCATTGTCTGAGGTCCCAAAAAAGGTGTTATTGTATTGTGTGTATAAGATGACTTAAAATGAAAATTTTGGCAAATTCACAGATTAAGATCCCAGGGACGGTTAGGGTTTCACTCTTTGTTGAGAAATAAAATAATCTGAGGCCCAAAGTTGAGCAAAATAAAAACCACTGCCAGGTTTCCAAATTTCTAGTTCTACCCTATCTCTTCTTTAAGTTACAGACAGAAAGCATTTTTTTCCTAAGTAAATTGCATTCTTTGAAAATGTCACTTTTGATATGCTCCAGTCTGGTGTTTTCCCAAACAAAAAGCAAGGTGCCCCAGTGCAGTCAATGGTCATCACAATTCTGAGTCACTTGCCTCACCCCTCTGGTCTGTTGTTTTGAGTGTGATCTGAAACAAACCTCACCTCTTAGTATGGCACACATCCCCATTTCACCTCCTCACGGGCACCCTCCAATCATCGTACCTCGTTACAATCTGACATGTGTAAATAGCTAAAGATTTCATCCCAAATGAAATATTTCATAATTCTTTCCTGGTATAGCTTTTTGCATCATTGGATCTAAAATTAAACTGAGTTACCATTTGTAAGCATAATACCAAATGCGGAGTGATAGATCTGATTATATTTGGAAAAGCCATCTACATGTCAAAAATGTCACAGGCAAAGTTAAAGAGCAAGCTGTTAAAAAATCACAAAATACACATTAAAAAATTCGTAATATATCTATATACAAGAAAACAGAACTATAATAATATAAACCTGGACAAAGCATACAAAAATAACTCACAAAGGCAAATACAAATAATCAACAGACATAAACACTGTTCATCTTACAAGTGTAAAAAATACAGTGAGGTATAATTATTGTCTATCTCACTAGGAAAGAATAATTTTAAGCTAAATATAAATAAATCATTATCATTAAAAATTGAGAGTGTTAAGGGTTTGTGAGCGTGCAGAAGGTCTGCATACACAGGGGCGAGGTGGGAGGCAACTGGGAGGAGCTTCAGGTGACTGGGGTGAACATAACACAAGTTTTGGAAAGACTTCAAAAAAGATGATGAGCGGTTTGTATTTAATCCAATATAGACGATTTCAAAAACAGTGGCCTGATCAAATCTGTGTTTGAAAGACTAACATGCTGACAGCAGTAAGAATCAATGAACTAGGGACACCTGGGTGACTCAGTCAGTTAAGCATCTGCCTTTGGCTCAGGTCATGATCCCAGGGTCCCGGGATTGAGCCCTGCATCAGGCTCCTTGCTCAACAGGGAGTCTGCTCATGTCTCTTCCTCTGCCTCCCCTCTCATGCTCTCTCTCGTGCTCCCTCTCTCTCTCTCTCCCGTTTTCAAATAAAGAAATAAAATCTTAAATTAAAAAAAAAAGAATCAATAAGCTAATACTTGATTCGATATGCAGTTTTTGCAGGGGAGCATCTACCATGGGCAGAGAGTGTGCCTATCTTTTCAGTGTTGGCACCAACCACACGGTTCCTAAAGCACAAAGAGAAATGTTGCTGGTGCTTATTCCTCCTGTGATCCATTCTTTCCTCCAGTACCAGAAAGTTCAGTGGCAGTCTAGCTTCTTAACTGTTTATTCACCAAGCATCATATTATGCTAAGTTAAGCCAGAAGCAAGAGACACAAAGATGACAAAAGCAAAGCTTCCCCTCTCAAAAATATTACAGGTTAATAGGATAGGAACATGTTTAATCACCTAGCAATGGGGCTAAATGTGATAAATGCTACTATAGACTTATGTATAGAAAGGAAGGGGGCGATTGACTCTTCATGGAAGAAAGTCTTCCCAGAGAAGGAAACACCATGAGTTTCAAAGGATAAAATTAGACTTCGCAAGGAGGTTGAAGGGGAGACATGCCCTCCAATCTTATGTTTTGTGTGTGTGTGTGTGTGTGTGTGTGAGATGCTGTTTTTATTTTCATGATATCTTGCCTTTACCTGGTGAGAAGGGAGGAGAGCTCTCTCCTCTGGTTCTCACGGTACTACTACTACTACACCTGCCATAGCAGTTTCTTCTGGCTGTGCTGATTCGTGCCTGAATTTTACAGATGTGATCCTATTATACTCTTACACCGGTTCGTTGAAGTAAGTAAAATATTCTTAATTTTAAGATTATAAGAAATATAAGAATATAAGAAAAATCCCAGAAAATGTGAGTTCATGATCATTATGAAAATAATTGGGGAGGGAGAAATGAAATTTTGCTCATTCTGATATCAAAACATAAGTGATACTCGTCACTGGCATCCCATTTATGCCTCTTTGTTAGCAAGCACCTTGTTGAACTACAATTGTGCCTCCGTGTGAGGGCGGGCGCATACAGCATAAGCATACAGCACAGCCCTCAGACCTAGTAGATCTCCCCAAGTATTTGAGGAATAAACACATAAATCAATGCACAACCCCCCCCCCCCAAATATCCTTTGGGACTTACTGAGTTCTACCAGATACAAAGATCTTTTGTTGTATATGCTTTGTCTCCTAAGCTAAATTATTTGCCTCTCGAGGGCAGAACTTCTGTTTTCATTTCTGTAGCCCCCATAGCACCAAACACAGAGCCTTGTCCAATGTAGGAGACTCTGACAGATATTTTTAAAGCAAATTATCCATTTCTGATAGCTTTTAGAATGGACTTCATTCCTTCTGCTTAGTTTTGTAAGTGTCTCATCACCCCATTAGGTAGGTGTTGCTATCCTGCTCTTCTGAAAGAAATTAAAATCATTGCCCCCAATTTTTTTTTTCAAGATAGTTTCAGCTGTGGGGTTCCACAATACCTGCAGACAGCTCAACCTTTGTGGCTTATATGACCCATTTGGAGCCCTTATTTTCTCTGGAGAAATTAATTTAAAACTCAGCTGGCACTCAAACAAATGCTTAGATCCCAACTGTTGTCATTCTTATAAGAAATGTTGGCAAATTATAATTAGGGGGAAACATTAAAGGGCCAGAAAAGGGAAAGCAATTGCCATGACAAGTCCTGACTGCAATTCTAATCTATGCTTCAGTATTATTACTTTTTCTGCCTAAATTTAATTTCTGTCAGAAGTGAAATTAGAAAATCTGTTTCTGCACCATTTAAAATTCCAAATTCCTGTCCATTGTTTTAACTTTGAAATATTAGTAGCCCTAGTGAGATTGAAATATTGCTCTCTGAGAAGAGATTTGCCATTTTTATGCAGCTTTTATTTTTTATTAAGATTTTACTTATTATTTATTTGACACAGAGAGGGAGAGAAAGCACAAGTAGGAGGAGCAGCAGGCAGAGGGAGAGGGAGAAGCAGGCTCCTGGCTCAGCAGGGAGCCCGATGAGGGGCTCGATCCCAGGACACTGGGATCATGACCTGAGCTGAAGGCAGACGCTCCACTGACGAAGCCACCCAGGCGCCCCCCTGTGCAGCTTTTAGACCACTGTCCATTGGTGCTGGACTCGCTGGAGTTCCCCTTCAGGTCTGTACGACACTAAGTGCAGGGAGCTTCCCACCTGTTTGTGTCCGTTAATGACCACTCTTTCCTGAGTGAAGCCAGTGGTTACAACTTTTATGAGACTATGAACTGCAAAGTGACTGCCATACGCACCTGTACTGCAGTCTTTCATTCTTGTGGGAAGACAGGTAAACAGTGATGGTCTGAAATCAAGCCAACCTGCAAAGAATAATCGATGACCTAGTTGCCCGAAAGTGTAAACTCGGTTGCTTCACAACACCCCAAAACTGTCCACATCTGGATGGCTGGTAAACAACTCCAAAACCTTGAAGATAATCTCTATTCCTTTATTGGACTCCTTGGGAATTTCATAACTATGAATTATTATTGATCATCACAGATCTTAAATATTTCTCAAATCCATCCTTTTGTCTCCTCTGTGCCACTTCTTTAATTCAAGCTCTCCATAACTTTGTGCTGGCAAATTTTTAGAGCCTCTTAACCGGTCTCATTGTGGAATGCCAAGGAGGTAAGATCAGAGAAAGTCACAGTTTGTAGACCTTAACGGTATCTGATTTTCACTGGCGGGAAGGAGACATCATTGCTTCTAACTTCAGCCCTAAGACTTAACATTATTCCAAAATTTTCACTCACCTCCGCTACCAAACGAGAGCCCATAGCCACTGCCCTTGCAGTGGCTCCCTTTCCCCGCCAGCTTAGGAAGAGTATTCTCACTGTCCTGTTCAAAGGCTTGTCCCCATGACTTGTTTTGGCTAATGAAACACGGACAGAAGTGGCATGGGCCATGTGCTAGCAAAAGCTGTGCGAACCATGGCACGGTGTGGCCATGGCATTTCCCTCTGCCAGGAGAGGACCTGTCCCGGATCAGAGCTGCTCCTTCAGCCTGGGTCCTGAATAAATGGCAAATGGCCTCAGCCAATAAATAACATGAGCAAAAAATAAATCCCTGTGGTTGAAGCCATTGAAGTTTGAAGGTTATTTCTTACTCAACAATATGTATTAAAACTAATTAATACAATGAGAATTTCATTCTGTAGGTTATTCAGATCCTTACAAAAAATTGATTTTGTAGCAGTTGCTATTCCATCAGGATAAACTGTCGTTGGGTTTATGGCGTGCATCTCCTCCACAGAACATCGGATGAGGACTGAGTAAATGCGATACTATGTGGATGGCACACGGGAGGCAAGGTGCTGAACGCGAAGTAGACACTTTACCAATGCCGGCGGCCCCGCCCATGGCTGCTCGGTATTAATTTGAAACGACTCAGCTGTATGTATTTAATGTCTTAGCTCATTCCAAAGAATGCCATTTTCCAAAAGCCTCTCTTAAAAATAATTTTTTAAAAAGCAGAAATGTTTCTGCTCCCGTGACTTTTCTGCCCTGCCGACTAGGTGACATCAACACACCACACTCTCCGGGCAGCTGCAATGAACAATTAACCATCACAGACAGGACAGCTGACCTTCGCCCTGACACTGCAATTGTTCTGTAATTCTGACTTGAAAAAGATTTTGATCAGCAGCAAGCCCGTGTTAAACCCCGATGAAGCGCCGGGCTCTGACCCAACAAAGATGTACGTAACGCAGACCCTGGGCTTGGTGGTGAATGAGAGCCCGGGAGACGGACGGCATGGGGGAGCCGCGAAGCAGCAAGGCAGCCGTGGGAACTCCAAGGGCACGGGGATGGACAGGGCGACTGCTCAGGGCCTGACACTGCACCGGCTGCCGGGCGAGCAGGAATCTGGCTCATCGCACACACAGGCTGTCTGGGCCTTTGTGGGGAGTGGAAAAGGGAACATGCAGCACCAAGATGGAGGGGAGGTGACAAGAATACAGAGCAAGGGAGTGGGGAGAAAGGTGGGAAAAAAGAAGGAAAAGAACATTTACTGAGCACCTACAGCAAGATTCTAGGACTTACATCTCTTTCCTAATTTAACCTTTAAGGCAAGTCCTGTAAAGTGGGCACTGAGCATGCACATTACAAAGATAAGGAGATTGCGGCTTGTAACGTACTCCACGCCTCAGAGCCAGCAAGTGCTAGAGCTGCGGGCTCCTGCTCTGCCTCCTTCCCTTACCCGGGGCTCTTGGCAAGCCACAAAATTTTTCTGACACTTAACCTCTTAATGCATATTGTATAAATATCCCTCATCACCTCCCTTGGCTGTGACAAGGCTAAAACGGACAAGAGATCGATATGCCGCCATAGCTATAGAATTCCTATACTCTTCGCTCCTTCCTGCTGTCGCATGGACTATTCCCTCTGCTTAGAATTCTCTTCTATGCTCTCGTCCCCTCACCACACACCTGCCCCCATGCACCACCCCAACCCCTACCCAAAAGCCTGCCCGAGCCTTGGCCCTCTGCACTTCGTAAAGGCCGGACGCATCTTCCTCCAACTGCCCATGGTGAGCCACAGCTCTCCTGTCCCTCTGCAATTGTAGATGAAAATCAGTGTTTTGACATCTGTCTCTTTTCTATCGTCACCCCCAGACTCAGGTTTCTGGGCCAAGGAGGTTTTTCCTTCATGGATTTGCTTGTACATTATTCATTTAAGAAACACTGCTCCAGAGTCACATGGTGAGGCTGGTGCTGGGGACACACTGATAAATTGAGGCAAATGGTCTCTGTCCTCACCTCAACGGACATTATGGACCACAGGCTGGGGAATTAGGATAGGGGCCGCTGCAAAGGTAGGGGACAGAGAGGATCTCTGAGGCTCAGAGTGGGGCACCTCGATTAGATCTGGGTAGTGGGTAAAACCACCCAAGGGGAAATGACATCCAGGAGATAAGGGTGACACGGCGAAGGGGGAAGAGCCACGTTCCCAGTCTGCAGCACATGCTGTCAGCAGGAAAATGCGAACCACAGGGAAGGACTCTTGGAAGAGCTTTCAAAGTGTATAGTGTAAGGTGTATTCCTGGCTGTCACCACTGAATGCGTTAAAACGTATCAGTATTTGTCTCTCTGGCGTGCATGCGTTCTTATGCTCTGAGTGAAAACTCGGCATATCTTTTAGAAAGAATCCTATATATGTTCTGATTTATTATCCACCATTGCTGTTTATCTTATCTTACTTTCTGAAACCTCCTCTCAAACGGGAAAATACAGCTGATGGAGGAACGCGTCTTCCTCCCTGGGTGACAGAGAAAGGAAAGTGAGGTACGCCGAGTTGAATCAGATAGTTGGGGGTTTTATTGTGTTCTCTGAGCCACTTTTAATAAACTTTCCTGATACTCAGTAAAAGGATGTGGTCGCCATCAAAAGCTCTTTTCGGTAACCAAATCAACAAGAGGAGAAAAATACACCTACACAGGCCAGGTGCAGCCGACTGCGGGCACTCCGAGTGCAGGCTGCTGTTCCTCGGCTGGCGAGCAGCTCGCCGGGCCCTGTGGCTCAGATGTGTCCCCCGGCCCTCAGGGGGTGGCAGACCGAGTCTCCTCCAGCTGTAAGCTCAGGGGGACAAGAGGGCACTTCTCTCTGCTCTCCCACCTTAGAACTGCTCTTTTCTTCCAACCTAGAATTTCCTGCCCCTCACCTCCGGCCCTAAAGCACTGGCCAAAGTACTAAGGATACTGAGTAGCCCCCCATTTCATCTGCCAAACGCACACTGTCCTTGCTTAGCTGGCCCCACATGTGAGTTGCGTGGGGATGTAGAGAGAAAGCGGGCTTGAGCAGTAAGGAGTTCCATTTGCCAGCCTGGGTGCTGGGGCAGGAGCCCACACACCCTGGCCCCAAGGTGGGCAGGACCCCCATTTCCTGGGGCCGTTCCCAGCATTCTCTCGTTCAGGTTAAGAGAATACACATATTGTCCTGCCCATAGATCTCCCGTGTCTAAGAGGTGAACGATGGAGGGACAGACAGTGTGTGCTTAGGTAGGTTTAGAGATGCTCTCACCGGTTTCTCCTTAGAGAACTGCCATCTCCAAAACATCCTCTTGTCTCTGAATTCTCCGTAGAGATTCTGACATCTATTGTATTTTGCACCTGTGATGCTGAGGGCAGACCTCAGGACGCGTCGCATTGTCGTCTTGCTTAACATTTTTAGATTTCTGTCTCCCTTACCCTACAGGAGTTAAGATATGTTCCCTTTTTAATTTACTTTAAGGATAAGTGAAAGTAGGTCGGACTGACATTTAGTACTCAGCAAAGAGACTGGAAGCCAACGAGGCAGGAAACACACCTGTACTGTGTGCCCCTGCGTCATTAGCAACTCGCTCGGTGCCGGGCCCACAAAACACGGTTAATACGTGTCTGTTCACTGCTCTGTAGTCGAGGTGACAGAAAAGGAAGATGCTCTTGTGGTGTCCAAACGCACAGTCTCTGCTCTAACCCGTAGGGGCACAATACAGGTACTTTCCATGGCCTTCTCAGCCTCAGAGCCACGCGGAGAGGTCGGTTTCATACTCAGTTAACAATGGAAGAGACAAGGCCTGAGAGAGTCTAGGTGACTCTAGGAAGGGCTCACCATTTGTGTTAAATCCAGGTTTTGAGCCAGGACCCCGAAGGCTAAGCTCAGCACCACTTCTCCCCCCGGCTTCAGTGCCCGAAATGGTGAGAAACATAGACCTGTCAAAACCAGAGAGAAGCCACTGCTGCTGGGTTGTTCTCTTGTCCCCTGGCTGCTGGAATTCCAGTGAGTTGGGGCCTGGCCACCCTATGCCCGCCTCAGGAGCGATGCTGATGCCTTTACCTGGGTTGTCTCATTCAAAATAAGTCCTGGAAGTGCCTGTCATCATCACAGCTGCCCTCACAGGCTGAGCTGACTGGTCATCTCCCAGCCTTGCCCAGCTCTGCCTGCAAAGCCTGCTCTCATCCCGGTGGCCCTCGCACAGCTGCTGCTAGGCTCGGCATTCAGGGGCGGCACCAAAGAGCGGGGACTTTCAAAGCTTTCCAAGCCCCAGAGAGGCATTCCACAGTCGGATTTGTGCAAAGGACAACGCAGCTCTGACCGACCAGGAACAACACACTTCTGCAGCCTGGGACTTTTTCTGTACCAGCTGTTGCTCCTAGTGCTTTACTTCATTCAAACACACATTTAAAAAAAAATGTGAATCTGTTGGTGACGTATGAAATGGTAATTCTCCAGAGTTACCACCTTCTGAATAGTCATCAAAACGTAATCAATATCTCACGTAACATCACTTTGCTCAGCGTCTTACAAGTGTCTATGATGTGGCCAGCATGTGACCAAATGGATGGATCATGGCCCTGTTGGTGACAGTCTCAGAGCACGGAGAGTAGAGGAGCAGATGGGTGAGTCAACAGATGCCTGGAGTGCAGTCCTGAGCTAAGTCCCTACAACAGGTGCACTGAGAAGGGAGAGCCTAACTTACCTTGTCTCTTCCGCAGGGCTAATGGGTAATCTGGCCTGCCATTGAGAGGTCAGCACTTGAGTGACAGAAAGAGAAGAGCAGGGACTTCAGCCTGAGGCACAGAGGTGTCAGAAAAGCTGGGTCATGGGTCCCATGTGACCGAGTGGGTAAGATGTTGAGAACTGGCAGGACCTGGGGTTCCACAAGGACGTTTGGGCAGGATCATAAAGAATCCTGAATGCCAGACTGAAAAATAGCTTTGAATCCAACAGAAACATTTACCCAGTTCCTCTGAGTGGATAACGTGCTCTCTGGAGGCAAGAGGCAGTCTCCCAATCAATTCAGCGGGGACGGGCAACACACAGATCTGTGTGTTCTAATCACGGTGCAGCTGGCAGCTACGAGATTGAACTGGAAGAGAGTTTCTTACCATTCTTTCAGCGGCCAAAGTAGAATCTGATTTTTCATTCCTTAAAACTAATATTATTTGTTTATCATATCCTGTTTTATAACATACTGTAAACATTTTGACAAAAATAGAGAATAAAAGCATGGACACCTATGTATCACTCCCAACTTTATCAAATGGCAACGCTCTGCCATATCTGCCGGAGAGGATGATTTTGTGAACTTATGAACGTTATGCAGCTGATGAGGCCCCCTTGTACTACACTGATCCCTGTCCCTGGTTCTCCCCCAGAGATGATTGCTGTCAGGCAGGCAGTGCTCCCATTCCTCGGCCAGTGTTTAAAGAATTATTGTTTATCATGAGAAATTCAACAATATATTTGTAGGTTTGAAAATGTTTTATAAATAATATCACACCGCATGTATATTTTCCTCATATATATATATATATATATATATATATATATATATATATATATATTTGCTAAAACATGTTTTAGAGATTTTTGCTACTGATTCATCCAGTATTTCTATGTGAATTTTAACTGTTGAATAGCAGTGGATCACAATTTTTTCATTCATCTGTTGAGGGACCTGTTTTTGGGGGGAGTTGACAAGGAAAAATGCTACCGTGTGGAACTTAAGATCAAAGTCGGAGAACCGGAAGATAAAAGTCATATGCGATAGTGTGCGTGACACCAAGGTGGTGGCTGGCTTTCGTGTCGACTTCCACAGATCACCTGTCCCATCCTCTGATCTGCTGCTTACATTTCTCTCCACAACAGCGTGCTAAGTGGTTTCCTTGAAGACCCACTGAGATCAGGAAAACACACTTGTTCAGTGTTTCCATTGAAAACCTTTGCAGTATTTCCATTAGGGCTGAATTCTGTTAGGGTATTAGGTTTACATACCAGGATTTCTGTTTTTCTGGTGTTTGTGACTTAATTTCTGTGGCTTTCTCCAGGCACATCTCACAGTCATTTCTGTCTAAATTATTTTTTAAGATTATCCTCAGAGGTGTGTTCATTTCTGCACTGGATGGCTTTAGGAGGCCAGAAAATGTTTACTGTATCTGTGCTGAATTCACTATTTTCAACGTTCCCAGCATCTCTGCCCTTGGTGTATTCTATGCCACACCAGAGGACTCGAACCTAAACTGATGAATACTTTCCTTGTGAGGGGAAGGGGTCTCTTTACTTAGTGAGGTAGAACTTCTGGCAACAGAGGGGACACGTGATGCCTCGGGAATGCTATGCCACGGACACCAGGCTGGGCGTTCTCACCTCTCTGCTTTCTCCATTTAATGGCTCGAGGGAGACAAATCACAGGCGGGAGAAGTGAGAAGAAAAGAGATTAGATAATTTGTCCAATGTCACGCAGAGAAAACAACGGAAAATACTGGTTTATCTGAGTCTAAAATTATAGTTTTAGCTTGATAAAGCCAATATTTTAGTTAAATAAGAATAATTTTTTTTTCACTGAATATTGTCCTGGTGTGTTCTGAGGCCTGTGGCCCCCCCTGGCAAGCTGCAAGGAGAGGACGTAGGAGAACTCTGGGTGCCTTTGAACATGGTTATCCAAACGCTCTGTTCTTCTTGAACGTGATGGACATAATTCTATGCAATAAAGCCTTTCATTCTTCAACAGTATTATTTTAAAAATTACCGATGGGTTGGCATAACTTGCAGGTTGTACCACCAGAACAATTCTTCTGCAACAGCCAGAATGGGTGGCAAACCCAGGAGCCTGCTGCCTCATACCCTTCTTGGTACATTTCCTTAGCCTCCTAGCCAGCCAGCTCCAGATCAAAGCCACCCTGTGTTTGAGTCGCGGGTCCCAGGGAGAAGTGGTGTTCACAGTTAGTCGCCTCTGAAAGGCAGTATGATGATTAGCAAACCAGATGTCTTGACACATATGAGGCTTCCGGGGCAGATACCCACCCACAGATTCTCAATTAGGGAAATCTACAATTAACATGACAGCGAGGAAAAGGGTCTGGTGTGCAATTAAAATACTTCGGCTAGTGTTTATTTTGTTAAGATATCAGTTAATAGCTTTCAAAAATTTATAATGAAATCCAGTTATTTGCTAAAATGTGAGACCATGTAAAGGTAGAGTAGAGTAGTAGAGTAATTTGATAAACTTTTATTTATTTAAGAAAAAAATCTGTTCCTTGGCTGATAATCCTAGATTCTATGATATATTTTAGACAACAAAAAGCATAATCCTCATTGGATTTGGGAAGATCTGAGAAGTGAACTGAAGGTGGAAAAGTCCGGTCACCATGAGAAAAGATTCGTCCAAGAGCTTCAGCAATTCTGATATATCTTGAGCCCCAGAAGGTTTTGGAGTTTGCAGCTGCAGATGACAATTCCTTTTCTTTCCTCTTCTTGTTTTCTTCTCAAACTGAATTTCAACAATGAGGCGAGTGATTGCAGTGTGGCAATAGACAAAAGCTGTTTTCAGAGGACTGTCTGCTTGCAGAGGCCTGGGAAATCCGGGCTTCCAAGTCACAGACAATGGGTCTTTTAACCTAACACATTGCCCCAAACGGGGTGGCAAGCCCAGTTCCCGAAACTGTCATGGTCGAACGTGTTAGGAAAGCTACAAGAAGAAAAGCTTAGCAGGGCTTTCTGTGCTCTGATGACAAAGAAGAGCCTTAGAGAAGAGATTCTCCCACACACTGGACGGGATGGCTGCTTCCTCTGATCTGGGTCTCACTTGCACCACATGCTTCAGCAAGAACATCGTCGCTTGTCGATATTGGGTCCACTGGGGAAACGGTTGGGATCTAGATGGACCAGAGACCATGTCGAAATCTCACTCAGAGTATTGTTCCTCTTTGTACTCACCCATCCCTCCAGTTCAGTTGTGTTTTGAAGAAAATAAATGATTATTTCTCTTTTGCTCTGAAAATCTCACACGCTTTAATGCTACTTTTACTGTGTTTAAAGAGATGACATTGACTCTTGGTAGGGTATCTATTGAAACTGCATGACCATTCATTCTTTCAACCAACTGATTGATGACTAAAAGTCACGGTATTACAGTCGTAGCTTCTGGGGATGCAAAATATATATATATATATTTATTTATATATATATAGAGAGAGAGAGCGCGCGCGCGCATGCGCGAGCAAGCAGGGTCCTCCCCTCCCTGTCTATCAAGGAAGGCATATATTTTAACTCTCTTATACTGTACTGAGTTAGAGGACTGAGAAGACAAGGTCAAATGTCTAATGGAAATTAGGAGACCAAGAGGACTAGATGGTCAGTAAGCTTGCAGAGAAAGCAGGACTTGAGGAGGTGGTAGTTGAACAGAAACAAAAGAGTGCGAGTTTGCTAGAAAGAAAAGGATAGAAAGGATTAATCAGAATTAATCTAATCAGAAAGAATTGACACAAAGGCCTGAGATAACAGAGACTCACACTAATCCAGCTCTAGCTACAGAACAGGTGCTAGTTTGAAGTGTGCACACACCAGTTCAGTGACTCCTTGGGATGACATTATGAGACAAGTATTATTATTGTCTTCTTGTTTTATAGGATAAAACTGAGGCTTAGGAATAGAATAACTTATTTTTTTAAAAAGATTTTATTTATTTATTTGACAGAGAGACAGCCAGCGAGAGAGGGAACACAAGCAGGAGGAGTGGGAGAGGAAGAAGCAGGGTACCAGCAGAGCAGGGAGCCCAATGAGGGGCTTGATCCCAGAACCTGGGATCACGCCCTGAGCCGAACGCAGATGCTTAACGACTGAGCCACCTAGGCGCCCCAGAAGAACTTACTCAAGTCAAATAGCTAACAAGCAATGGATGTGGCATTCAAACTTGGGTTTCCTTTTCATCCCAGAAACGGAGCCCCTAATGCCACCCAGCCAGGACACAGTATGTGACCCGTGGTTGTGAAGGTAGGATAGGCAAGTTCAAGATCAGGCAGTGATCATTCATTATAATACAAAGACAGGTGGGAGGGTTTCAGCGGGGCGGGGGGGGGGGGAACTTCAT
>NW_024426774.1:4500680-4525726 GCF_017311325.1 Ursus maritimus | reverse complement strand
TCCATCATATGGGTATTTTAAAAAGACATCTTTTGCAGCTATTGTGCAGACAGGATTGGTGGGGGGGGCGCTTGGAGGATTTGGGGGCTGAGAAGAGGTGAATATGTGCAATCCTGAGGTCAGACACAAGTGCTGAAGAGAGGCAGCTGCTTGGGGATGGTGTGTTGAGAATGGATTTGCAAGATGTTTGAGAATCAAAAACCTACATGAGTTGAGCAGAGGAGAGAGGCTGCAAAGAAATGCCCAAGTGTCTACACTGAGAGCCATGGTTAATGTTATCGCCCATGACCAAGATTCCACAACAGAGCAGCTCACAATGGCCACTGATGATCTGTTCTCCGCCCCTATCAATAAACTGTTTCTGAGCACTGATCTTGCACAGGGAGGCGAGCATGTACAAAATAACAGGGCCAACTTCCTGTGTTGCAGGAGCCTCCAGAGAGATTAGGAGAGAAAACCAACACAAACCACGCTATGAGCTGACCTGGCACACGTCCACGATGGGGCTGGGGAGGGGGCACATGCAGTAGGTACCACAGGAGCTCAGAGGAGCAAGGGGCACCACGGGGCTAAATCTGGGCAGCAGATGGTTCTAGAGAAGGGCCCTGAGCTTCGAAGATGGGAGGGTATCTGAGCATGCATAGAAGAGCCCTGCAGTTGGGGTGTTCATGCAGGAATGCCTGAAGTCTACCCTCCACATAGAATTTTTGTGTGACATAGAGACCGAATGATAGATTCAGCTCAGACTGCAGAGATCTGTGAAGGGGACTATTTAAGGGATATGTTGTTTTCTGTGTATTTAAGTGTTTAAACTGCTTTTCTATATATTCGTGTGTATTAGAATTGCTTGGAGGTGAGAGTTAAAATTGAAATCCCTGGTTTGCCCCGCAGGGATTCTGAATCAGGATTTAAGGGGTGGGGCGTGAGGATGTGACCCTTTAACAACAGCAACTGGGCAGTTCAGCTACAACTATCTGAAGACCATACTCCAGGATAATAACACCTAGGAAACTGTATATTAGAATGTGTAAATAGCCAGCACCTATATTTTATTACAGCGTGAGTAAAAGCCATAGAAAGTAAATATTTTATGAAATGAAAACAAAAATGCTCATGGATATTCAAGTCAGTCTTCAGATTTTGTAGGTCCCTCTTACACTTCCTATTTCTCTTTTTGCTGCTCTCTGTCTTGCTTTTGTTTTAGATTCTCACGTTTCTCTCTCTTTTGTCCCTGTCACTTGCTCACTCTTGTTTCTCTTTCACCTTCGTTCCATCCCTTTCCTTGTGCCTAACCCACTCCCCAGCCCTGCGTCACCTCACTTTCCCATCTGTTTTCCAGTTTGTCCCTCCTTCTATCATCACAGCACCCATCGAGCAGAGCTAATTTCACTACTGTGCAGTCTGTAGCTCTCCATAGTGTTGGACTGGGTCAAACGCTTTTTTGCAGCTATTGAGATGATCATGTTTCTTTTTCTAAATTCTGCTAATATAACTCATTGTGCCAATTGATTTTTGGATGTTAAGCCAAGCTTGCATTTCTTCGGTAAAGCACCCCCCACCACCATGACATGACATATGCTATATATAAAATAGATACATATTTCTCCATTCAATTTTCTAATATTTTGCTAAGCGTCCAGACATGATGGATTTTTCAGTTCTTATAATGCCTTAGTCTAGTTTTTACGCAGGATAATTCTGCATTCACAAAATTAGTTGGGAAGTGTCCCTTCCTCCCTTATTTTCTGAAGGAATTTTGTAACATAGCCATTACGTTTTCCTTAAATTTTGGATAGAATTCACCAGTGATACCATCTAGGTAATCAGTTTTTGTTTTCAGAAGGTTTTAAATTATGAATACAATTTCTTTAGTGGATAGAAGTCTATTCATTTTTTTCTATTTCTTCTTAGGCCAGTTTTTTTTTTTTTAATTACTGCCCTTTAAGGAATTTTTCAATTTCATCTAATCTGTTAAATTTATTGGCATAAAATTGCTGATACTATTTTCCTATCATTCTTTTAATTTCTGCAGTACCTTTGGTAATGTCCTCTTTCATTACAGCTATTAGTATTTATGTCTTATATTTATTGATCTGATAGCAGGGGATCTATTTGAGATATTATGAGTTATGGGTTGTGGGAATTCTGGTTTCTGCTAGTTTTTTTTTTTTTTAATTAAGTGTGCCTCCTTTTTTGGGGCAGGCAATTATCTTGGTTGGACTCAAGTTGAATATTGTTTATTTCAGGTTTTTTTTCTGTTTTTTGTTTTTGTTTTTTTAGCTCTGAACCCAGTTGGCATACTTTTTCTTTAGCTGAGCTCCTCTGAGTCTGTTCCTGCCAGAGATGTGGGCAGAACAATTTGGGAGTCCCCAGATTGACTATTTGCCTTCTGGGTCTTCTTTCTGTTCTGTTCTCTTCTCTCCATTTCTTCTTTTTGTCCCTCTTCTCCATTTGCATCTGATTTCATGTGGCTCCATATTAAAAGCTTTGATAATAGCAACTCTACTATATACAATTTTCTCCAGTAGCTGTGTAGTACCCTTCCAAATCTGAAAGCTCTGTTGACTTTCTAATGCCTTCAGGTAGCTGCGTTTTGCATTAGGTTCAGAGTTTATACTTGTCATTTGCAGGAAAATGGGTCATGAATGATCTTACTTCGCCATTCCTCAGAACAGATCTACATTTCTCTCTGCCTTCACTTTTAAAGGAAGAGAATTCTAGTTTTGCGGGGAGTGGGGTGGGGAGCTTGCTTCTTTTGTCTGTCTCTTTAAGGATCTTGATCCATTGTATACTGTGTTGCATTGTTTCTGACAAGAAGTCTGTAGTCATTCTTATCTTTGTCCATATACAAGTAATGTGTCTTTCTTGCTCCTTAAATTTTTTTTCTTTCTCAAACTGTACTACAGCAATTTGATTATGATGTGCTTTGGTGTGGTTTTGTGTTTATTGTGCTTGTGTTTTCTTAAGTTCCTTGGCTTTGCAGGTTGTAAGAGTGTCTGACTCCATTTTGTCTGTGTTTGAGGGCTGACAGCTTCTAAACCTCAGTCCTACCTCTTCCCCTTCTGCCCTAATCTGGAAAAGCTGGAGAGAAAGACCAAGTGCACCCTCCTTTGGTGAACTTTCACCTGGGCCCTACCCCTTAACCATAATTTTAAAAACCCAGCCATTCTTGTTCCCTTGCCTAGTGTCTCAAGCCATTCTCAGACCACCTTGGGAAGCCTGCCTTCAACTCAGCAGAAGTTTCATTATGTGTGTAGTAAACTGCTTCAGATCCTCTTGGTGTGTGTGTGTGTGCCGTAAGTCTCAACATCTGAACAAAATTTTCAAACATAGTCCATCCTATAGCTTCAAGTCTATGCAATACAGGTTTATAATTTTTATCAAATTTTGAAAATATGTATCCATTTTTTCTTAAAATATTTTTCTGTCCCCATTCTGGAGCACAAAATTCCTGTATGGTAGACCATTTGATATTGCCACACAGGGCACTGAGCTTCTGTTAAATATTTAGACTTTTTTAAAAAAAAAAATTAAGATCAGTCATGCATTTTTCATTTCAGGTAATTTTCAGATCTAGAAATTCCATTTGGTTCTACAAATCTGTAATTTCTTCCATCATCATGTTTATGTTCTCCTTTAAATCTTACAAATTTGAATTTGCAAAACTACCAGTTTTATAGTTTTGGTCAGCTAATTCCATAATTTCTGTTGTTACTGAATTCATTTGTATTGCCACCTCCCTTGTTTTTGTCTGGTTATGTATCACAGTTTACTCCTTCTTTGTATGCTAGTGATTTTTTATTGGCAGATAGGCATTGTGACATGTTATAGGATATTGAATGTTATGCTTTGTTGTTTCCTTTAACGATTGTTTAACTTTGCTTTGGCAAGGACTTCAGTTATTTGTGGATGATCATGATTATTTTGAGCTTCATCTGAAGTTTTGTTGGGGCATATTTAGAAAAACCTTTTATCAAGGGTGAATTTAACCCGGTCTATATGACGTAATTCTTCTGGAGTATTTGCTAAATGTTCTAGGTGCTCAATATGGTCTTTTTACTCTGTCCGACTGGCCCTACAACCATGTTAAGTTCTGGAAATTGATCAGCTTACAGTGACTGCTTTTCTTTGTCCAACCTTATATTTCATTTTATACATGCAAAACTTAGACTCCAGGAACAGACCTATGGGGATCACTCCATACGTTTTTGGAACACCTTGTCTACATGGTTCCCTTCCATCTGGTATGCTGTCATTCACATTTCATTCACTTATGCCTCCCTCAACTACCATCTCTGCTTCATCAGCTTGACAGTTTTGCCATTCTTAGCTTGAGTTCTTTCCTGAAACAAGATCCATAAAATGCCCCCAGAGAGAAAACAAGGGTAATAACAGGGTTCAACTCATTGTTTTCCTCATCTCAGGAATCACAGTTTTATTTTGTCCACTGGCCAATATCTGATAAAGTTATTCCATATTTTATGTCTATGTCTCTAATTGTTTTTGGTAGAAAGGCAAAATCAGTACCAAGTATTCTTTATTTATTGAGAATGGGAGTTCTCAGATCTTTTGTTTTAATGCTTTAAAAAGTATTTTTAGACAAATAGAGATTCAAGCTAACTTACATATTTTTAAAAAGACTTTATTTATTTATCAGAGAGAGAGAAACAGAGAGCGAGCACAAGCAGGGAAAGGGGCAGAAGGAGAAGCAGGCTCCCTTCTGAGCAGGGAGCCTGATGTAAGACTCAATCCCAGGACCCCATGATCATGACCTAAGCCTAAGGTAGATGCTTAACTGACTGAGCCACCCAAGCTAACTTATATTTTAATCATATTTGGAACTTACAATGAGAGTAACTCAGCTGAGGTGGCAGTAAAATAAATAGAAATTTTACACACGGATAGGACAAATCACAGGCTGTTCTACGTGTCCTTCAAAGGGGTTTTGTCTATTCTTTAAAAAAAAATAATTGTAAGATTTTTTGCCATTTCACAAATGTTAAAATGTAAAAATTTTGCATGTTGCAATTGAAGAAATGGGATTATTATAAGACATAGGTAGAGAAGAGAGCATGAAAACAAGAAAGATGCAGTTGTATTGATAAACTTAAAACAAACCCAAGGAAAATAGCAAATATTATGGATGGATGAGTTTTCATATATTTTTTCCCTTTCCCTTTCATGTTTTTATAGAATGAATGTATTATTTGTATCACAAAATTGTATTTTAACAAATGGTGCTAGAACCACTAAATATTTATATGGGAAAAAAAGAAACTTCACCATATACAAAAATTAATTTACACTGGATAATGTATTCAAGGTTTACATGGATCTCACTTCTTTTGATATCAAATTCTGGGTGAATTCCATTAAATTATTTAAATCTTCATTTAAAATGAATTGATTTATTATAGTATGATGGGTAAAAAACAACTAAGAACCAAATAGAAGCAATGTTTTCACCACGAGAATCAAGAGAAGTATGTAAGTTGGAAAGGTCTGTGCACACTGAAGACTGCGCCTGTGGAAGTCAAGGATGCCTTTGTAGGAGGGATTTTGAATAGTGTAGGAATTAGCCAGGTGGATAATGGAAGAGAAAGGCATTCTAAGCACAGTAAACACCAAGTGCAAAAGTATGGAGATACAGTATTGCTCGGTGATTTCTTTGTGCTGTAGAGTGTGCTTACCCAGGCAGCTGCTTTGAGATTCCTATAGCTGAGCACTCGATAAGGTACTCACGTATATCACCTTTGTTAAACACAGAAAACACATTTATTTCTAGGTTATCACCTCAGGATCTGCCTACCTCAAGCAATCCATAAGAAAGTCTGGGAACTGATGTTAATTCTCAAAAATTCTTTATTATCTTTTCCTTAAAAGATGCTGGAATCTTCCTTATATTACATATTGATATATAGAACATTCATAGATTCTTATTTTATATGATGGAGAGGGAATTACATAAGTAATTGAAAGCCCTAGGAATTTGATCATATTTCTGATTTCACTTTGTCATTTTAATATCTGGTGACATGGGCCCTCCTTATATATCAGCCATCAGATTAAAAAAAATTAAATAAGAAAGCAAATAAGGCGTCTTAGATCTTCTATGATTAATGGGAAAAGAAATGCTGAAGCAGAAAATAAGACTAGCATGTATTTCTGCCAAAGAAACAGAAGCTGCGCTGCCCCCAGCCATGCCTACCAGAGCCGGCCAACACACAGCCCCCCGGAATACTACTCTTCCATCCTGGTCTGCCCCCAGGCCTCACCTCAAGGTATGCCAGCCTCACATCCATCCTCCACCCACAACCCCAAATACCTGCTATCAAAACTCCTCCAGTGGAGGGACTCTTGGGGTGCATCATAGGAAAGTGCAGACGAAGTCCTGGCAGGGAAGATTTTTACCCACCTAGAGGCTTTGGCCTTGAACCGGAGCCTTTACAACAGGCCATCTGTCTCAAGTTGTCAATCCCTACGATCTTCAGGGATCAGAGAAATGGGCTGTTCCGTTCTGAGTCTCATGCTAATGCGCCTCCTGACATATTATTTGTGAGAGCAGAAAAAAAGACAGTACGATATTAACAATGGAGAGCCCCTGGTGATGGGTTTTGGTATATTTTATTTTCCAAATTACTTTCTGTATCTCCTAAAGTCTTTATGAGGTATTATTTACAATTAGAAAAAAATTAAATCTCTTTTAAAAAACTATGAATATGGTACTCTTTCTGTTCTCCTGTTGTACTTAATATTTAGTGTATGTATATTTATGTATTATTTTATTAAAACTTAATTTTTTTCTCTATGATTTTATTTTAAAGTAACAGAAGGAAATTATGTGACTAGACTCTGGAGCTTTCAGTACCATCCATATTACTTTTAAAGCCTTGTGCTCTTGGGGTGCCTAAGAGGATCAGTCTGTTAATCATCTGACTTTTAATTTTGGCTCAGGTTGTGATCTTAGGGTCATGAGATCGAGCCCTGGGTCAGGCTCTGTGCTCATTGAGGAGTCTGCTTGAGATTCTCTCTCTCCTTCTGCCCTTCTCTCCCCTTGCCCCCCCCCCCACACTTGCTCTCTCTCTCTCTTTCTCAAACAATAAACAATAATTAAATCTTTAAAGTCTGTTATTTTAATATGTCTGTTTTTGTTGCATTAAAAAAGCTTCTATATATATATATACCATAAAGGAAAAGCTTGTTTACCAATTAATAGTTCATAGTACTTTATTTCCATGAACAATGAAATTGTATTAAAGGGACCATTTTCTCCTCTGCTGTGCATGGGAGGAGTGCCCAGGTGTTAGACCTTACAGGGCAGTGACCAAGACAAAAAACATTTTAGATATTCTAGATGTGTATTTTATTATAATATTCAATTTAAAAATAACTTTGGGAATAATTCTGTGACCAGCCCTATACTAAAATATTAAAAAGATACATTTTCTATCTTTAAGAAATACATAATTAATTTTATAAGAAATATAATAGGTAGCGCTCCAAACCCCCCGAAAAAAAAAAACTTATATAAAATTATATGCAACCCAACTAGGTTGTGAGAAAAATCTAATCATTTACATGTTTGCTCCTATTTCAGTGAATTTGTTACTTTAATCTTTGGCGTTTGAATTTTTGTTTTTGTTTTATAACCCCCCCCAAAAAAATCTAAACATTTTCTCTCAATAGGTTTGATTTCTGAAACAAAATCCACCCCATCGTATGGCAGTAAGATTTTCACAGATGTAATAAAGCTAGATTTTTGAATTGACCTCCCTGCTCTTGTTGCCTCCTAAACCATCCAGACAGATTTCTAAAAATAAAGATGGGATGGGGGGAAGAGAGGGAGGAAGGGGGGGAGAGAGAGAGGAAGGGAAACAGGGAGGGAGGGAGGAGGGTGCAAGGGAAGAAGAAAAGGAAAGAAAAGAAAGTTAAAGGAAAGAAAAGAGAAGAAAAAGATGAAAAGTCCCACAGGGTAAGGAATGATAAAGAAGTTTCAAGCATTGATTAATTCACAGCCTGTTCATTTGTTGCTTTTTGTCTCCAGCCCGAAATAGAAGGCAAACAATAAGTAATTAATCTGTATGGTATCCTAGGAGTAAAAACAGATCTTTAAAATTTTTTTTTAATCTATTAAATCTGTATGGTTCATTTTTTCCAAAGCTGCCCAATCTCCAAAATCGTTTCAGTAATCAACTCTCCCTAAAGTTATAAATCTTGCCATCAACAGAAGACCACCATCCCCATCATTAAGAAAGACCAGCGGAGCCATCTGTCCATCAACTTAATGAGATGGACAGAAGTTTAGCGCCAACAGAACCAACTCAGGTGTCAGCGAGGCTTCCCAAGGATGAAGGGGTAGTAGAACAAGAAGTAACAGGGCCAGCATGATTCAAGTTGCCAGTGGTCCTTGTAACTGATTTTGGTGATTCTGGCTACAACCGCATGACTGAAATTTCATTTGAACATCTTCTGTGCTTACATGGATTACACTGTAAAGAGATCGGGAGGGATGAGGCTAAACAAATTTCACTACTTTTAGTTGTCAGTCCTTTTGGTTCATTTTCTATTTCTCTGATGGGAAAAAAAAAAAAGAGCCAGCATCCCCTTTGAAGCAAATGAGATCTCTGCTCTTAGTTCTTACCAACTAAGTACAGAAACAAATGCACAGAAACTATCCCATAGAAATAAGTCAGAGAGAGGATTAGTTAAGGGTTCTTTCCCCTCATCTCTCTCCTTCACTCATTTGTAGCAACTATCAGATTGGCAAGAAAGAATGTTCCGGGGTGAATTAATCCACCCAATACATATTCATCCATCCATCAGCTTTCCATATCTCCATGTCTCTGATAGCACCATACATCTATCATTACAGTCACTGAAAAAGTGCACAGCAACAGTTTTGCTTCTGTGCCTGGCTCAGAACTAAACACGGAATAAAAATCTGAGTAAAATGGGTAAGATGCAACCTTCATGGGGTGTGTAGCTTAGGGAAGATTACACGTGGTTTAAGAATTACTGGACAATGTGACAGTATTACAAATACATAATTGTAAATTGCTAAGTGGTTTAAGGGGAAGAACAGGTAGTGATAAGAAATGCTGGCTGGAGTCAGGAAAGGTCTCCCCAGCATGCTCTCTCACCTGATACCTGGAAAAAGGATGAACATTTCTTCAACTGGAGGGGAAATGGTCTTCCAGAAAGATGGAACCTGTGTGACAGCACTGCAGCAACAAAGATCTTTTGAGAAAACGAAAGACTGCTTTATGTAGAGCAGAGGGAACATGAAGAAATAGCACAGAGTGAGCAAAATCAGCAGAGGCCATCAGATGGAGGCGGGGTCAACAATTTAGTCTTGGAGTCCTATGAGCAGAAGGGTTGAACCAGGACCATGAGATAATCACATCTGATGAGAAGGAGGAAAGGATGAGTCTTAGGTGTGGTCCCAAGGTTGCAGCAGTATAATCTGAAGGTTTACGCTCACTTGCCTTCATCTCTCACCTGAACACCAGAGCAAACCACCCACGGTCATTCCAGGATGTTCCCGTTGCAAACTCTCTGGTGCAGCTCACAAATCTTATGTGACAAATGGCTCTCCAGTCTTCAGGATATGTCTCGGAGCAGCGTCTCACACGGCCCAGCTCTGTTCTGTCCTCTGGGCGTATGAGATTTGCTGCTTTGCCAGGGGCTCATTCTTAGTAGGTCTTACTTCCGTTCCTTGCTCCCCGTGTGTTTGATTTTGCCTGGTTGGCCTGGGCTCATCCTTTACCCTCATATTTTCTTGGTCATTGTGTTGCAGGTTTATCCCTCTTAATTCAGGGTTTTAGTTTTCTGACCCAATGTAAAGTCTCTTTTCTTCCGGTAGTTTATTTTTTGTTATTTACATCTATTCTTACAAGTGATTTGCTTTGTCTTCCGTCATTTCATTTTCTTTGTTCTTATTTTGCTGTTACTTGCTATTCCCTTTGTTTATCTTTTGTTGTATATTTTCAAGTTTCAAGTTTTTACCATCTGGCAAATTCAAAGGCATATTTTTTATTTTAAAAATATTACATATAGGCTGAAGGCTTCCAAATGTCTATCTCAGCTCAGAATTATCTTTTGAACTCTAGAACCACAGCTTCTTCATGGGTATATCCACTTGGACAGACCTCATAGACATTTCAAAACCATGCACAGATTTGGATTCTTGATCTTGCTCCTTACAACCTCCCCTCCGGTCCTCTCCATCTGAAGAAACAGTATCTCCATGCATTCAGTTCCTCAGTCCATGGGGTCATCAACATCTCCTTCTTCCTCAAGCCCACATCCAATCCCTTATCAAGTTCTATCAGCTCGATCTCCAAATCTTTCCAATATCCACTACCACTAGCCTGGTCTAAATCTCCAACATCTTTTGCTTATAACAGCTTCCCAGCTGGTCCTATTGAACCATTCTTGATCTGTGTCAATCAGTTTTCCACATAAAAGCCAGATCAATTAAAAGGTTTAAATTAGGACTTAGGATAAAAGCAATTTCTTTTTTAATTTTATTTTTTATTTTTTTTAAAGATTTTATTTATTTATTCGACAGAGAGAGAGACAGCCAGCGAGAGAGGGAACACAAGCAGGGGGAGTGGGAGAGGAAGAAGCAGGCTCATAGCAGAAGAGCCTGATGTGGGGCTCGATCCCATAACGCCGGGATCACGCCCTGAGCCGAAGGCAGACGCTTAACCGCTGTGCCACCCAGGCGCCCCTAAAGTAATTTCTTTTAAGTCATAACTTCATTAAGTTCCAACATCACTTACGTTGAGAGAGTGCACCCTTCCTGGCGTGAAAGGAAGAAGGGTATGATTATTCATACCCTTTGTTCATTTACTTCTTAGTAACAGGCAATTTTTTGACAACTTGCATTTTAGAAATACCTTATACAGCACACTGCCTGATAAACTGGACTACACACTTTAGGTTTGTTTTGTAGAGTTTCAGAGCATGAACAGTCTTAATGCATGCTTTTATGCCACCTTATTTCCTGGAATGTGGGTCATACATTTAAGTTAAACTTCATTGTTGTATGTTATTTCTATATGTCATATTCTTTTTTTTTTTTAAGATTTTATTTATTTATTTGACAGAGAGAGAGACAGCCAACGAGAGAGGGAACACAAGCAGGGGGAGTGGGAGAGGAAGAAGCAGGCTCCCAGTGGAGCAGGGAGCCCAACGCGGGGCTCAATCCCAGGATCTGGGATCACGCTCTGAACCGAAGGCAGACGCTTAATGACGGAGCCACCCAGGCGCCCCTCGTGTCATCTTCTTTACATGGTCCTATCATTTCCTCCCAAGTAAAAGCTGCAATTATCCCTTTTGATTACCATTCACTCATCGTTGATTCATCACCTATTGGGTAAGACAAACTGTGCTCGTTATAGCCATAGCAGATACAGAGAGAAGTAAAGCTCAGTTACTTCTTTCAGAGGATTTAGAATCCGGTGGAGATGGGGCATGCATATGTACCGCATGCACATTACGTGCCAAGTTGAGTTGGTGCTCAGGGGAAGAATGAGCACTTCTAAAGTTCTAGTTATGAATGGAAGCTGAGAACTCTATGACATGATATTGATCACAGATTTTAATCTCATTAATGGCTTATTTCCATAAATTCTTTATGTCGCTTTATAAATATTTGTAAAATAGCTCAGCATATGTCCCCTGTCCAAAGGTTTACTTGAGATATTTCATCTTGTGAAAGTTCCGTCTTCTAAAGACCATAATAATATGGTCTTGCTCAATGCAAGACTGAACTTAGTGAATCCGGCTTCCTTGTTGTATAAAGAAACTCAAGGTAGAAGAGTCTAAATTCAGTCCTGCATGCCCAAATAATACCAGAAAGAGGAAATTATTTAAAGAATATTTTTTAAAAAAATACTATTATCAAGGATTTTTATATCTTCCCACCTCCAAATTTATTTTAAAAATATGATGCAATTATCGCGATTTGATATATATGAAGGTGTAGTGTAAACTGTGAAGAACCAAATCAACTGTGTGAAGAGTCTGTGATTCAACAGGATTGTAATGCACAGAAGCAATTCCTTAAAATAAGCGAACACAAAACAGTCTCCCCAATGTCCCAACAGCAAAGACATTGTTGATACTGTATTTTTGGAATTTTTTTGCTAATATATTCCTCTTGTAAACTAACTTTATTTAATATCATTTCAGCCCTCACAGTGTGTTTACAAATTGGGAAAATGTGAATCTTTGTATGGGGTAGAAAGTAGATGCAACTACGTGTCTTACCAACCCCAGCATGTACCATTCATAATAAATTGTCTATAGAGTCTAAATATGTACACAGCCCAAGTGTCTATTGGCTGATGAATGGATAAAGAAGTGGTATGTGTAAATATACAATGGAATAATATTCAGCCATAAAAAATAATGAAATCTTGCATTTGCAATGACATGGATGGAACTAGAGAGTATTATGGTAAGTGAAATAACTCAGAGAAAGACAAATACCATATGATTGTACTCATATGTGGAATTTAAGAAACAAAATAAATGAGCAAAGGGAAAAAGAGAGAGAAAAGCAAGGCAAGAAATAGACTCTTAACCAGAGAGAACAGACTGATGGTCACCAGAGAGGAGGTGAGTGGGAGATGAGTGAAATAGGTGATGGGGATGGAGGAGGCGCTTGTTATGATGAGCACCAGGTATTGTATGGAAGTGTGAAATCACTACATTGTACACCTGAAACTAATATTATATTGTATGTTAGCTAACTGTAATTTAAATAAAACCTTAAAAAATAAATGTATTGCTGAGAAATGTGAACAAGACAAAGCCTAGTTGAGATCACATGCAAGGTTAAGAAAAATCTCCTGGACAGTGAAAACCTCATTCCAATAAAATTTCTATTTTGGGGGGGAGGTGTGCTGTCTCAAGACTTAAGAGGTGGTTAACAATTGGATTTGAACTCTCTGTACTTGGATTTCTTTTTCTACAAGAATTAGCAAGCTCAACAAGGTCCAAGTCCATGCCTCAAGCTATGTGATCATGAAATGCCTGTTCTGGGAAGTATCTACAGCTAAGTTATTCTCTCCTTTGCTGCCCTGACACACTCAAACACAGCCTTGCTGGATGGGAAACATCTATGGAGAACTGTATTCTTTTTCTTATAGACCCGTGCTCTCAAATTACTCCTACAAGCTTTGGGCTCCACCAACTGCTGACCTGCCTTCATGCCAAAGCTAGAATTCTTATTTCTCCACCCTAATTTTTGATTTTAACTCCCTGCTGAGCCCTGAGTCTCGTTAAGTAGTCAAAGTCCCTGCCTGTCCTCCTTGAAAGTCAGATTAACCTCACAATACCTGCAGCTCCATGCACTCTAGACCACGCTCCTCTCTAGAATGGCCCCATGTCTCCCCTTCCCTCCTCTTATCCCTTCTCTCTCTACAGCCTTGGTCTTGAGCAAGGTGTGCCCTCAGAATTTCTGAATTTCCTACATAAGAGGAGAGTGTGCTGTCCTTTGGCCACCGTTAATTTTGCCACTTATTTGCCACTTATTTACCAGTTCTGCAACTCAGCTTCCTCAAGGTCAATAATGGCAATAGTTTAAACCACCATCCTCATGGATCCCATGGAGTTAAATACGCCAGCCACCTTGCCAGGATCAGACTCATGCTTATCATTTCTTATGTGTTCTGTTGATATTCCTGGATTTTTGTTTATATGCTAAGTGTTATCTCAATACATCATGATATAAAGTCAGAGTCATGGGAATACTGACATGTCCAATGGGGGGAGAGGCAAAACAACACTCCCGGAAAGGCTCAGAAATAATTTTTTATAGAAGAGTGTCTGCAGGAGTAGTAGGAAGATCTGTATTATTGTCTGACAAATATTGTGGGACACCTTGCTAACGACAATGACACAGACCTGAGTCAATATTAAAAATGCATTTACCTAATATTAATATGAGACTCCAAACTTGTTAAGTAAAATGAACACATGCAAGCCTTCTAGACAGCTTTGCATCACCAGCCCACAGAGGCTCCGAGGCGGGCATCAGCATTATTGATACAGGCATGTAAAGATGCCTTCCTAGATCAAATGTGCCAGAATTTGCACGCACTTCTTTGTTTGACTCTTCACTCTCATTTGTTCCTAATTTCTGCATCTAAACACAAGGTAGATGGGATCTGACGTGAAACTTTGTTTCTGATCAACTACAAAGAAGTTTTCCAGCATCTGTTGAGCTCAGCTAGTAAGCACAATTTATAAAACAGTGAATGACTAACCCCTGTAACCATTTTAATGACCCTAAAATAAAGTGCTTAGAGCAACATCTGTCCCAGCAGCTGGGTTCTCTGCATGAGTGGGCAGAGCGACACATTGGGACAAATTCTGTTCTCCCTTTTGACAGAAACAATTGCAGCAGATCATTTTTATCGTAATCAATTTAGGTACAGTTTCTTGGAAACCATCTGTGTAGTGTTCATAGATTGTGCTTAAGAATTTAAATGTGTATATTTTTGGTCGCTTGATGTAGCATCTGCTAATGGCCACATAAGTTCCACTTTTTATGCAGAAAGCTGTTTCCTTGTAAAGGGATTAGTAGAATGACTACTTGATTTTATCCTTTTAACTCCCCAATAAGCTTCTACAGTTTGAATGACATCCCTCACAGAGTGCTAGGTGTAGAATTAATTGCTTAAAAAATAAAAACTGGAGTAGAAGTTATAGGAGAAACAAAGCTTCAGTGAAATATTTTATGACGTTTCTACGCGTAGCTCATAATTTTAATATGTTTGGGTATGGGCGATTGAAACTACTAAGGAAAAGCATAGCTTGGTAACATTTTTTTGCGTCCATTTCCCCCAGCTTTTTGTTTGTGGCTTTACAGCTATTAGTTAAATAACTCATAAAGAAATCAAATGGCTAAGGCAGCCAACATTTACTTCAGCTTTGAGAATTTTGGAATCATATTAAAAGATAATTGCTCTTAAAATACTAGATAATGAAAATTGAGTGGCTTCGGTGCAGAGATGAAGGATTTGCCTAAAAACTGCTGTCAGCTATATTTTTGGGATGGAACGTATTCTGTGACATAACTGAGTCTTGACAACACAAGTGAGAGAGTGGAGAGATTCCTTGTCTTGCTTGAGAATTCCTTTTGAATTTAGCAAATATGGCACTATCTGGATAATCTAAGATAATGTAAGATTTCTCTGGTTTGGAAAAAAAAACATGTTCTTTTTCCTCTTAACAGACGTGTTTGGACTTTCCTCTATTCGAAGCATTTGAGAGCCTACAAAATTAACTAGGTAACTAACTGGTTAAATAATTAAAGAAACAAACAAAATAATGTCAGAATTCATGGGGCGCCTGGGTGGCACAGCGGTTAAGCGCCTGCCTTCGGCTCAGGGCGTGATCCCGGCGTTCCGGGATCGAGCCCCACATCAGGCTCCTCCACTATGAGCCTGCTTCTTCCTCTCCCACTCCCCCTGCTTGTGTTCCCTCTCTCGCTGGCTATCTCTATCTCTGTCAAATAAATAAATAAAATCTTTAAAAAAAAAAAAAGAGTTCAAATTCTCTGAGATGACATTTGAGGTTACGTTATTTTAATTTAGTAGAACACTAAGTGGAAGTTTAAGAGCAGTATAGGTTTCGTATTCATTCCTTTAAACAGATATTACATGCAAAGGGCTGGTGTTACCAGGTGAATGGGAAGTCCTTCTATGCAGAGGGGGCTCCCCACTAGNNNAGAGTGGTTTCCTCTGTGTTCTCGGTGCTATTGCAGACGTATCTCAATTTGGCACAAACTTTGAGTGGTTTGTCCAACAATCAACCTGATCAGTATACATCCATTTCCCTTCTATTCCCTTGTGGTCAATAGTCTTGATTTGCAAAACAGAGTAAGTAGTGAATGGCCTGTAATAGGCTGCAGGTGATCCTAATACTCAATTATTTATTAAATGGGTTGTATGGCTTTGCATTAGTTAATTGAAGCACTAACAGAATGTGAAATAAGAATGGCTAATAAAAATGTTTCATTGTTAATTTATGCCCCTGAGTTTGCAAATTGTTTACTCATAAGGACGTGAAAAGACAAAAAGAAATTATAGTGGTTATACAGAGTTGGGTTTATAATAGCAAGCATCATAGAGGTGATGAATCAAATTTCCCAATATGATTTCTGCTACAGATAATTCAAGTACATTTTAGGAAATACATTAGCAAAATTAATTTATGGAAAGTTCTGAAAGTGGCAGGAGGTGGGATTACTTAAAGCATGTGCCATTTTTGGCTCCCTGGTCTAGACAAGTTCTTCTTACCCCAGCTATCAATCAGCTAAATTATCTTCAAACTTAATTAGATGAAAGAATTTGGTCCTATGATTCTATGTGTTGGAAGATGTCCAGACTATTAGAAACGTCATTTCAATAATACCCTTTTATGCCATCTGTAAGAATCACACCAAACAGACTTAATGCAGATGAACATAATACAAAACAGAACTTACAGCCAAAGAGAGAAAGAGGGTTCACACACACACACACACACACACACACACAAACACACACGCACACAAGCCTCAAGCCTCATGTACACACAAAAAGATATGTTTATGGGGATGTGGTCCTTCCAGAAAGTCTATTTGTTCATTAGATAGATGCATGTGCATGTGTGTCTGTATGTTTCTGAGTGTGTAATGTCAATATCTAGTCACAGTTTAATAAGGTGTTTCTTTTCTCAGGCACTTAAAATCACAGTTTTTTTGGTGCTTTTATAAAAAAAATGTATGCCTAGTTACTATTCAAGACTTGATTACCCAGCATCTTCTAGGATATGGAAGGTGGAAGATACAATGCATATAATGTATGCACACACACACACACACGCACACACACACACACCCCAATGATCCAAGATAGAAAAGATGGACACCATGAGAAATGCAGGTGCATGTAATGGTAGTTCATGGAGGGAAAGATTCTTTCCAACTGGAGGACTGGGAAATCTTCCTATGAAAGATGCAGCATTTTGGAAGGAAGTCTTTACTGGAAAAAGTACCATTCTATTTGAGATATGCATGATAGACAGGTTTGGACTTGCAGGTGAAGAGAACAATGTAAGAAAAAGCTAAAAATTGCTCTTTTTGCCTGGATTTCGAGATTCCTTATGATATTGGTGACTTTTAACAGCTGATGGCTGGGAAGAAAAAGACACTGGGGAGATTCAGCACAACTGGGGTTCACTATGGGCTGAGATCCACCAGGTTCCTTACTGTGCAGAGTTTCACTTTGTTTTGAATTAAACACTGTATAAAGCAGTGGTTCTCAGAGTATAATTCTTGGCCAAGAAGCATCAACAGGACCTGGGAAATTTTTAGAAATGCAAATTCTTGGGTCCCACCCCAACTGTACTGAATCAGAAACTCAAGACATGGGCCCTCGCAATCTGGGCTTTCACTAGCCCACCAGGTATTTCTGGTGCTGTCTAATGGTTGAGAATCATAGCATAAAAAATGATAACGAAGCTTTCTTTCAGTCTGGCAGAACCTCCCCATCTTGACCTTTTCTTCTGATAAAGTTAGGCACTGGGTTACCCAGTCTTTCATGTGCCTTCACAGAGAACTTTGGTTGGTGCTCACCACAGACTCTATTTTTAGGGACCTTTTGGCATTTAATCTTATTGACTATTTCTCTGCTGCTTTCATTTACAAAAATCACACATCACTGCAATTCTATAGGCTCCTTCCAGGAAGCCATCAGTCCCACAGTTTCTCTGCGAAGCTCATGAAAGCCCCAAATTCCAAGCACTATGGGGTTAGGGAAGAGTGTCCAGAGGCCCAGGAGGATGCGACACAGATTCATTTCAGAACATGCGAGACATTTCAACTCTGCAGTCTTACCCCTTTAAATCAACCACTGGGTCCTTAGGAGATGGCTGGATTTTTGTGCAATGTGGTTGGGTGAGGTCAATAGCTCTTTCAGCCACGGTAGAGACAGAAAGAGAAGTTTATGAGGCTGAACATTGACCCAAAGCTTTTCTTTTCACATAAAGGACTAAAGGAGGCTAAGGACCTCTGTGGCTCTCCCTCCTGACCTCTGGACCCCCTCCGGGGCTGGCCCTACCTACTACATAGATGCAAGCTGCTGGTGGACTGATCCATCTCCAGTTAGAACCAAAGACTCTCAATGTTTAAAAGGCCTCAGAGACCGTGGACCTCCACGTCCTCATTGTTCATATTGCCATACTGAAGACTAGGTGAGGGAACTTGCCCAAGGTCACCTGGATGGGAAGCCCAGTTCAATTCCCCTCTCCCTTCATCATGCCACCTCTCTAGACACAGGCCATGCCCACCAAGGAAGAGTGAGGAACAGCTTTTTCCAGGAGCAAGTAGGTGACGTAAGCACATGGGAGCATTTTGGGGCTGGGAGGGAGTCCAAGAATGCTTGTCCACCTAAAGCAAGCAGCTCCGGCCAATTATTACATGTGGAAGCCCAGGCCCAGTGTTGGCAGATCTTACTTTTTTTATGTGAAAACTCCCGATTTTTAGATGTTGCCTCAAATGAAAAATGATCGTGTGAGATAAACAAACATGTTTATCGGTCTGATGGGGGCCATGGGCCACCAGTTTGAAAACTCCACCGTTTCAAGTGAAGTTGTGCCCCACACTGACTTTTCTCATTTTTTTCTCAGTTCACTTAGTTTGAAGTCTTCCCTTTTCCAGCCCTCCTGCCTGGAGCAACATCTGCTCTTATCTCTCTGACCTACTTCTGTTCATGCCATTCTTTTTGCCTGTTATGTATAACATCTCTCCCATACCCAGTCCAACTTAAATGTCTTTCAAGACCTAAGTCAAGTCACACCACCACCATGCTGCCTTCCTTGGCAGCCAAGGCCAGCCAGGGTCGCCAGTGTCCTTGGTGAACAAGGCATTTGGGGAATGAGCATTTTGGTGCTCAGCTAACAATCTTTGGCAGGAAGTGGGCATACTCAACCCTGGGTGCAGACCCGAATCGCTGGAGAACTTTACAAAGCACTGCTTGCCCAGGCCTCGCCGCCAGCAATCCCGGTTTAATTGGCTTCAGGTGGGACCTGGCCGTTCTTTTATGCTCTGAAGTGATTCTAATTGCTAGAACGGAAAATTATTGAGATGGTTAATGATAACTTACTCATGGGCATGTTCTGATTTATCAGATTGTAATCAATTAAAAAAAATCAGGGAGGCGTTTATATTTACATTCTCCTCACAAAGGAATGTCCATGGATGCACAGAAGAGCCTGTTTTCTAGTCCACAGACTGCCAACAGGTTCCTGCACTTCTGCCTGAGCTGTGGCTATTCTGTCCCTTCCCCTGGGAGGGGTTCTTGGGTTTCTCCCTGCCGGGGGGCGTAGCCCATCTGTGAAATGGTCCAGAATAAGGAACTGGTGTCATTCTGGCTAAAGCTGTTGCTTATCCGCCCTCTGTTTCTAGATATTTGCTGATGACCCTGGTCGTAACAGCCATCGCTGAGCACTAATGGGACAGGAGTCGGTGTGCTCTGCGAGGACAGTGGGGCAGGAGCAGCATGACTCTCTGCATCATTGGCCCTTAAAATATTGCCCTCCTTTCTAAACCAGTAATTTTGTTACCAGCAATCAACACTAACAATAGGCTATGAAATACCAAATAATATCTGGATTTATTACAATGCTACCAAATAATAAATAAAATTGAAATAACCAAAATAGCCAACTCTGTATCGTACAATATTATGTATGTAGCTATTAAAAATGTGTTTAAAATCCTCACTGGACTAGCATGGGGGCTAAACTGATTTTATAATAAGAAACTCATTTGCTTATTCCTTTACTTATCCTTTTAATCAAGCACAGATTTACTGAAATCTACCATGTATGAGGCATCAAAATATCATACCCATACTCTCGATGATATATTCCTAAATACTATGAAATTTTGTTCCTCTTATGAAGCTATCTTTTACATTTTTTCATCACATTTTCCAAGTGGTTTTGAGGAAAGCCACTGGATTTCTCTATGTATTTTCCATTTACTTTAAGAATTTCACAATACTTAAAATAGTTTAAGTTTCTTCCTATGCTTTTCTGGGTAAGCTCCTCTGTAAAAAGTAATTTCGCCTCTTGGATTTTAAAAAAAGTAATATTTCTTCTATTTAATGTGTATTGCTTGCCAAGAAATTGACAATGATGTGATATGATTTGGAGGATAGGTATCCCACCCATCTTCTGATCATAATGGGAATATTTTGCTACGATTGTCAACTTCAGTGCTGTCAGAGGAAAGCGATGATAGTAGACTAATTTGAGACATATTCGGGAGGTAGAGTCTACAGGATTTGATAGCTCTGACAGTTTGGACTTGAGAAAGAGCTGGAAACAAATATCATTCATGAGTTTCTATCTTGAGTAACTAGCTGAATGGTAAAGTCATTTACTAAGAAGGGGAAGCCTGTGTAAACAGGATTGAGATGGGAGTGGGGTCATGGATTCTATTTTAGACATTTAAATTTTGAGATCTCTGTTAGACACCCAAGCTGAAATATCAGAGAGGCAGCTGACTTTAGGAGTATAAAAATAGCAAATATTAACTGGAGTCAGTAGTCTAGCTCTGATACTTAAAATCCAAGGAATATGTGAGATCATATCTGTAAGGAATGTAACAGAAGCTAGTAAACAGAGGGAAAAAATACTTAGTGAGGAGCTCTAAAGTGTTCCAACATTTAGTAATTGAGAGGAATGGAGGGAGATATGAAATTGCTCATCTATCTATTCTTATATACATGCATAGAATATGTGTATATATATGTACATATACATAAAGATTATAAAGATTCTATGTATCACTTTGTGTCCTTATAGGATGTACCCCATTATTTTATATTTTTCCTCTTTATGTACCTGTTTCTACGCTAGAATGTAACTCAATGGAGTGCATCTCTCTTACTCATCTCGATATCCATAGTGTTGGTTATTTAGTTAGGTGCTAAGACATGGATGAATGAATAAGCAAATTAATAAACAAAAAGTTAGAAAGGAAGTTGCTATATAAAATCCTAGGAAGTATGATTCACTAGTGCTATGGACTAAATATTTGTGTTTTTCCAAAATATTCATACGTTGAAGCCTAATCCCCAGTGTGATGATACTTCGAGGTGGGGCCTTTAGGAAGCAATTAGATTATGAGGTGAAGCCCTTATGAATGGGCTAATCCCCTTATTTAAAAAATGAGACAGTGGATCTCCCTTTCTTTTTCGCTGTGTCTGTCTCTCTCTCTTTCTCCCTTTTTTCCACCTTGTAAGAAGATGGCCATCTGCAACTACGAAGTGGGCCCTTACCAGACACCAGATCTGCCAGTGCCTGGAGTTTGGACTTGCCAACCTCCAGAACTGTGAGAAAAAAAAAAAAGTTTGTTGCTTAAGCCACTCAGTCTATGGTATTTTTTGTTACAGCAGCCCAAACTAAGACAAGCAGGACATACATATATTTTATTTCTTAACCAAATTTTTATCCCAGGAATATAATTACCATTCATCATAAGAATAACTGCCAATGTGCTTTATCATATTATACAGTAAGTGATATAAGAAATATGGTCATCTTAGTAGAAGAAGGAAAAACATTTGGGAGAAAACTATGTAAAGAAACATTGATAACAGTCTAGGAGTAGAAGAGAAGCTTCTTAATCTGACACAGTATACCTACTCCAAATATGTATCGAAACTTAACACATACTAGCAAAATTTTAAAGGTATTCTCATTTAAATCAGAAGCTAGAGAAAGATCCTGATTATCATAACGATTACTCAGTAATCCTACCCAATGCAATCAAGGGAGAAAAACAAATAGGAAGTATGACAAGAGGCAAAATAATAGTGTGAAGATAAAATTATTTTCTACATGGATAATCCAAGATAGTCTATCGCCTACTGAACTAAAAGAGTTTAGTAGGTTTATTGGATAATAATGAATATCTAAAAACCGGCAGTGCTTCAACTCACAATTCATAACTAATTAGGAGTCATAATAGAGTAGAAGTACTTTTTATAATAGCAGAGTGATGCATGCAGTATGAGTTCACGTGTGCAAAAATAAAAAAACAAGAAAAGCATTACTATGTTTTTGATGACAGAAAAAGATGTGAAGTCTGACACATGAGCTGGAGAGATATATACATCAAATCTATAATAGAAATTGCTCCTAGGGAGGGAGGGCATCAAATGGGGGCACTTATTTCAAGTACAAAAGTAATTCAATTTATCTATAAAATTCTACTTTTAATTAAAGTAACTAGAGCCAAAAGTTAGTATTTATTATTTCTGTGGTGAGTATATAAGGCTTTGTTATAGCGTTTTCCATATTTTTTTTTTAAAAAGAGAAAGAAGCAGTGGGGGTGCGGCGGGGGCTGTAGGATGTCAGGGCTCTGTGCAAATACGGAGAGGCTGAGGACAGGGGGTGAGTCCCCACTGAGACCTGACGGGCTAAATCAGGAAGGCAGCCACCCAGCGGAGTAGATGCAGGAAGCTGAGCTTGTGCTCGGAGGGGCAGGCGGGCTCGTCCTCTCACGTGTTGGGTGAAAGGTTCCCCACAAAAGTCTATTGGGAGATGATCCAATGCTGGACGTGGGACTGACACGAATGTCTTGCTTTCGTCTGGTTAAAGATGGCTGGTTGGGGGGGTGGTACGGGAGGTCCTGCGCATACAGCATATTAGCGAGTCTATCTTATACCAAAATCAGCAGCCTCCTCCTTTCTAAAGATGACAATGTCTCATCCCAAATGCTCCTAAACACAGAATAAAAGTAAATATCTTTGAAAATGCCTATTGAAAACACCTGGGAGGGGCTGAGCTGCGAGTCCAGCCCCCAGGATCCTGAGAGCCGGGCCTGTGCCATACCCCACAGACATGAGTATCCTTGACTCTCAGCCAAAGCAGATGGTGAGTGGCTTAGAAATTTGATTTGTCTCAAACGCTCCCTTTTAGGGCAGAGTAGGAGATTCCGTTTTATGACTTTGACAGGTAACGTGTCACGTTCAGTGTCGATGCCGAACTTTTCAGCCTGAAGCACAGATCTGGTCAGCAGTGTCAGTCCCGCTCCGGCCGTGGGTGAGCAAGGCGGGCCTGCTCCCTTCACAAGCCCGTCTGCTCGCTTCGCCCGCCTCTCCAGAGACTCCGAACAACACATTCCGAGGCCGGCAGTGGGGCAGTTTTGTCATTTGTTGACATTTTTAAGAATCTCCTTGTTTCTGGAGTTCGTGCTTTCGCCTTCAAATCCCACGTTACTTGAGACGCCCAGGTGTGTCAGGTCTGCCCATGGAATAAAATGGGCGAACCCTGACATGTCCTCAGCTTCCAGTAGGGGCTGTGCGGGACCTGCAGCGCTGGGCGGACGTTGCTGAGGACACGTCACTGTGAGATTTCGCTTGCTCTACAGAAAGAAGCAAGTTAGAATTTTTTTTCCAAATTCCTATGCCAGAAAATGTGTTGTTTTTCCTGACAAAGTGACATTTTTGTTGTTCTCTTTCTACTGTTTGCTCAGAAACGAGGGTTCATCTCTGGCGTCCAAGCACACGAGCTGGAGTGCCATCGGCTCCTTCGTGTTCTGTGTCCTCACGCTGCCTCAGTTCGCTCATTTCTGTACAAAGGCATCACTGAGTCTATCGTGGGGACTGTGAGGGATCCAATGAGTTAGGTCATGTGAAGCGCCCAGAACAGAACCTCGCTTGTAGCACGCATTCAATAAAGAGCCATCATTATTAGACAGAAAGTGATTAATATAATGAACATATTTCCTATTTTTGGTTTGGCTAAGAGGAAGCTCAAAACTAAACTTGCAGTTCGACAGAAATGATTGTATGGGCTTCACAGCCTGAATATTTATGTGCTAGATTCCCCTTCCACTTTGTATTTTCCAAGGCTTTGCTTATAGCCTCTTCCTTATTTTATTTATTTATTTTTTTGGTATAAATCCTTATCAGTTTACCTCAAAGTTTTTGAAGAAAGAAGACTTAAGCAGAGTGTGTCACGTGTGTGCATGTGTGTTGGTCTGTGTGTTGGAAATGTCTTCAAATGAAGGCTGGGCGGCCAATACTACCACTTCCTCCTTACTTCGTAAAAGTGAACAAGAAAATCCAAGCCAGGGCAGCAGAGGAGTGCCTTTGGACGCACGAACACCTGATTTGTGCTCACAAGCAATGTCTTCTTGTAGACCCATAACTACCTTGTTAGAATGAGAAAAGGGTGTCCGGAGACCAAGGCTCAGTTGGGCAAGACAGTGGGGAACACTGGTGAAGAGTGGGGGAGACGAGAAGTGGACCTCTCCCTAAACGTACAGCAAAATGGACAAAAATCAAATGCTCACGGGAAAGTCACAGGGTTAGCCTGAAAATGCACAGGGGAAAATGCATTGGGTCAAATCCTGATGCTTGGTGTTAACCTAAGTCTTTAACTAGAAGCCAGATCTTCATCCATTTCCCTACCTTTTGCAAACTCCCCATTTTCTAGAAATAACACAGTGTCAGCTATTCAAAGACAGACTGATGACTGAGTGAGTCCAGGGTACAGATCTGATTTCTGAATTAAAAGCATTCAGGCATACTAGGTATCATTACTATTATTAGTCTCTTCACTCAAGTTGTACTCCAGGGCATAGTCCCTTCTCATCTGAAGACAAGCAGGACCTAAAACTCCTCACCAAAATGCAGGTAGCAGCAGCCTCCTATATGGTCCTTAGTTAGAGAGATAAAAGCAGAGGGAAAAAAGAATACTTTATGTAGGAAATTGTGCAGTGGAAAGCTTCACAATTGTCCCTGCCTCTGTTCGCTCGCAGCCCGCCTGGCTAAGGGTCATTAGCTTAATGAGCTATTGTATTTTTTTCTCTTTCTCTACAAAGTCTGCTGAAACATCCTCCCAGGAGCCAAATGAGGAGGCGAAGAAATAAACAGCAGCTGACGGCCGAGGGAGCTTAGCCAGAGAGCCCTTCAGCTCCGGACGCCTGTGCGCGAGTGTGTGCCTGGGGCGGGGGGGGGGGGGGGGGG
>NW_024426774.1:4428589-4500670 GCF_017311325.1 Ursus maritimus | reverse complement strand
AGGGGGGGTGGACAGACCGGCCTGCAGACTAGTGAGCCTCTAACAGTAGAAGTGGTGTAAGCAGGGCTCTGGAAGCAGCTTGCCCCAGAAGTGGCTCTGGGTTTTGAGAAAGTAAGCCAAGTGAAGCAATAAAATGAAGGTGTGATGTTATTTCCCGACCAAAGCTTCCCAAGGAAGGCAAGCATATCCCTCTGTTAGCAGGTGCTGGTCTCAGACCCGATACTGACCAGGTGCAAGAAACGACTTGACATGCCTACTGAAAGACCAAATGAGTCTGCTCACGGGCCACCACTGGGGCCTCGGGGCCACAGTGATCTCAAGAGACAGAGCTAACCCTCACCCTGGGCCCACCCCAATACTGTCCCAGGTGGCCACCGTCCATCCCCTCCTGAGACCAACCCCGCAACCAACCTTCTATTCTAGTTTTCTCCATAGTGCTTTTTAAAATGACTTGTTAATCATACAGGCTCATTGTAAGAAAGTTGTAAGTTGAGAAATATACGAAGAAGAGAATGGAAATTCCATTTCGTCTTACAATCCTAGGACAGCGCTATTACCATCATGGTATAGTTATCCCAGATACACGGTCTCAAAAGATTTTGCTGTTTGCATTTCCCTCCACATGATGTTTTAGCAATTTCTCAAATTTCCACGGAATTTTTATAAAGTTTAAATTGTCTGCTCTGCTATGAATGTGCTGTGACGTGTTTACTCCTCCCTCCATCGAGGAGCACAGGCGGGCTCTGCTCTTTTGTCTCACATACCATCAAGTGACTACCTTTGCCACCTAGAACACCCCTGTTTGCCAACATCCCACTTCATTGTCATCGATTACCGGAAGTGGAATTACTTGGCTACCGTATATAAATTCTCAAAATACACACACACATGCACACACACACATGCACTCCATTGGTTTTTCCAGAAAACACATACAATTTTTATTCCCTTCTGATGTCTATGAAAGTGCTAATTTCATTCCACCTTTCCAACCTTGAATAGGATAATTTTAAAACAATTTTCTATCTTCAAAGACCCAAAATGGTATTTAATTGCTTAAATGTGAACCTTTATTTCTCGCGTGCAAGTCTTGGCCTGGATAATGAACCAGGACCAAATGCTGAACAAAAGTATCTCAAAGAAGAAAAACCAGCAAGGAGAGCCTCGGTCACCCCTGCACCCGCACCTCATCACGTCTGCCACAGGCTCTCTGCCGGGGTGCAGAGCAGCCCCAGAGCTACATGCTTCTCCAGGAAGGGGCCTCCTAAGGTTTTCCAGAACCCCAGGGAAAGGGAAGCCATGTGGCTTTGAGAAGAGCCCAGAGGTTCTCTTGCTCAGACCTAGTCTAGGCTCCAGAAAAGCTGCAGGTGCCTGTCAAGACCAGGAAAGCCACAGGCTTGTTGGGCAGAGAAGGGGCTCCAGGCCAGGGGCCCTGACTCCTCCTCTCCCAGCAGCCCCAGCTAGATTCCGACCCGGGGGAGACTTGAGAGGAGAAAGGGAGGCTTGACTCAGAGCTTCCCCCTCCCCGTTCTGTGTCATACTATGAATTACGCCTCCGGACACCCTCTCTGAGCTCCCCTTTCTGAGTAGACCTCCCTCCAGGTGCCACCGACACAGTCTCCTCATCCCTACCTGTCACGTGATGCTGAGACACTGGCTTCATTATCCTTCTCTTTCAAGTGTCTCTCTACATGCCTGGAGGGGAAACTGTCTCGCTCATTTCCCCATTACTGTACTCAGTGTCTGGCACATGGTGTACAGGGAATCCGTGAACGGGCTAGAATTTTCTGAGTCCCACCCGGATGGCCTCAGCTCCCAGAGGTTTGTCCTGCTCACTGTCTTCAGGGGGCTGGCGCCCTGAAGCTCAGAAGAAACTTTCTGGGTGCAGGCTTTGCAGGATGGCCTTGTTTCCCTAGGCAACCTGCTTTCTCTTTCAGCACGCATTTCTCCTTTGCAGTTCTGGGGCTGCAACTTTCGCCATATGTCGGTTGTCTCTGCCTTCATGGGCCCAGCCATATTAATGTTATAATTAGAGCCAGTATTTATACAGACTTTCTTCGGAGCAGCCCCTGTGCTTTGCAGGAGTGATTTACTTTTATCTTCTCTGCATTGCTGCTTTAGGGATATTATTCCACTTTATATTTAGGGACAGATTGGGAGAGAGAAGGGAAAGGATGGAAACACGGTGGAAATAGAAAAATAAAAGGAACAGATATTCATCGGGAAGTGGGTCTCTGGCTCCACGATCCCAGAGCATCTCTTACCTCCTGGGTCACTGACTCCAGGGCGGTGAGGATGCCTGTGATGTTCAGGCATGACTATGGACACTCAACTTATTTATTCTAACTGGCAAGTCTTCGTGGGCCTCGACTCTCCTGCGTTATTGGACGATATTAATAAAAGGATCTGAATAAAAGATCTCGATATGTCATGGTTTGGGGATTTTCAATACCAAACACCCCTCCCCCCAAGCCTCTGCTACGTGTACCAACAAGGCTCCTTTCTTGCTCAGGGTCCAGTCTGGGCTCTGCAGCCCTGCTCGGTGTCATGATCCCAAACCCACCTCTGGATGAGGAGCAGTGTCTGTCATGCTCTTGGAAGAGGGAAAAGAGCCAGGGCTAGTGCACCTGCTGGGGCCTGGGGCACATCACCTCCCCTCCTGCTCCAACCCCAGTCAGGTGTGGGAATACACATCCTTCCCCCAGGCAGCACCGAGAGCCACACAGCATGGGCAGGAACGAATATCCTTTTCCAGGACCGACACCAAATAACAGGAGGCAACAATGACCCTCTGCCCCACCCCTTGGTCAGTTCCTTTGAATTATTTCATGCTTTGTACCAATCTCTTGTTCCCCTTTTCCGCATGCTGACTTCCTGTCTGTGTCCCCCTGAGCTGCATACTCTCTCACACACAGCACCCCCTTCTCCCGAATCCAGTGCTTTATTTGCTTTTGGATCCTTAGAGATTCCTTCCGTTGCAGTTTTTACACTGTTCCTAGGAAAGTTAACCACCCCACTTGCAAGTAGCCACTTTAAGGAAATCTCAATATTCCTTTTGTAATCACATGAAACTAAAAGTAACAGAAATGCACTTTTCTTCATCTGCATTCCACAACCAGCTCACTGCACTACCCTGGGGGTCACCCTCCTGCTGGTGCCTTGGGGGGGGATGCACTGTGGGCGCCTGGCATTGCCAGCAGCTTCCTGCCCCACCTGAGTCCCGGCCCCGGCTGTCTGAACCTCCAACAACAACAACAAAGCGTTACTAACTACGCCACAGGCAGGCGGCGGCTCTGGAAAAGAAAGAGAAGAGGAAGTTCAGGACTGAATTCTCAGACGGATGTAAGCATTGGATCTGGCGACACGAATACTGAGCCTGGTGTCAGAAAACGTGCCCCCAAAACTTTTGTGGTTGCTTGTTCAAGCTTCTCTCCTCTGAGCCCTGGTCTCCTCAACTGTCAAGCATTGCTTGAGCACTAAGGTTATTTTTAAGACTATAAAATACAGAAAAATGGAAGAAACACATCAGTTAAACAGGTTGTAGAGTAAATCAGTTAAATGTGTGATCACTCCTGACAAACTGTCTTAACTATGTAAAGGGATTATCTTCCTCATTTAGCACTAAGTCTAAAGGTAGATAGGATTCACGATATTAGAGATCTCACAGTGAACAAACAGCAAAGTAACAGATTCCTAGTTTCTTGCTTTGCTATCATTAGGACTGTGTTTTTGTCCTCATTGTCATGAGATGGCTGCTGTATCTCTGCGTCAGAAGGTAGAACAGGAATGTTTTAAAAAACCTTCTTTTTGCATGGGGGTCGGTGGGTGGCTCAGTTGGTTAAGCATCTGACTCTTGATTTTGGCTCAGGTCATGATCTCAGGGTTGTGAGATCGAGCCCCGTCTTGGTCTCTGCGCTGGGTGTGGAGCCTGCTTAAGACGTCCTCTCCCTTTTCTCCCTCTTCCTCTGCCCCTTCCCCCACCAGCTCACTCTCATGCTCTCTCTCTCAAAAATAAATAAGTAAATAAATAATAAATAAATAAAAGCCTCCTTTTTGCAAGACGTTGCATTTGATTTAGGAAGGGGAGACGTTCCTGGCAGATAGCCACATACATTCACTGGACACAATTGTCTTCTACAGCTACTGTCATCTCAAAACTGAACATAAAAATTAAACAGCAGACTTCCCTCTGTCTCTAAAAAAGGAAGCCGGGGGGTGATGAATAAGAATGGATGCTGAGTGAGTCACCCTCACTCAGTAGCAGTCACAGTATCTGCTACCAATGTTTGTTTAAAATTTTCATCTAAAATTTTTCTCATAAAAAAATAACAAAAAAAAAACCCCTATGTTATTAAAAAACCTGGAAGTATGAGTTAAATGACAATCAAGAGTATGAAGGCAGCACAATATTGTTAGAAGACCATGAAGTCTGTTTTAAGACAGGCCTATGAAGGTAAGCCTGTGATTTTAGTTTTTGGCTTTAAAACCTCGGACATAGGCCGGTGATGGGTAGTAAGGAGGGCACGTATTGCATGGTGCACTGGGTGTTATACGCAAGTAATGAATCATCGAACTTTACATCAAAAACCAGGGATGTACTGTATGATGACTAACATAATATAATAAAAAATTATTATTATAAAAAATAAAATAAAATAAAATACATGAAACAAAAAAATAAAATAAAATAAAAAATAAAACCTTGGACAAAGTGTTAATGTCACTGGGCTTCCAATTTTCTCACCTCTGAAAAGAGATAAAAAAGTCAATCTTTGACAGTCAGTGGCCCTGAGCTGCACTTCCTTATCAGTACAATGCACCACCATCACACACGTGTGAGCACTCTCTCTCTTTCTCTGGAAAAATCAGTGATGTTTGAGCAAAACTCAGTGTCCACATGATCAAATTCTGCCTCTGAGGTTCAGGCGCTACGTCATGAGATGGCCCTTGGTTCCCATCTGATGTGCAAATCTCAGTGGCCACTCAGGATGTCCCAAGAGTGTAGGGCACAGAGCCCTGCACACACCACGCACACGTGTTGATTTGAGTGCGTGGATGCCTTCAAAGCGGACCCAAAGGCGAGCGTCAACAACTCTTTCAAAAGACACCCTAGACTCCGCAGGTCTCCCTGCCCGCGCTGCCCTCACCCTGCTTCCAATACCAGCAGGCTCCTGGGGAGTGTTGTAAAGAGCTCCTTGCCGGCCTCTTGGCTTCAGCTGTCCTCAGCCTCCTTCCACTGGCAGTGAGCCAGTAGCTGGAGGAACTTCTATAATGTAATTAGATGCCATTGTCTTCCCACTCAAGGCCCTCCAAGGGCTTCCTCCCTCACAGTCCAGAGTCCTCATCAAGAGGACAGGACTGCCAGTTAAACCTTGAGCTGGCCCCCACCCCTGTCCTTCGAATGTGCGCTCTGCCCACCATTCCCACAGCCTGGAGGCGTTTTCAAGGACACAGTCTTGAGGAGCCACGTGGTGTTGAGACCATCTGGATGGTAGTCGTGCCTGAACCATGTTGAGGCGTCTCTATAAACTCTCAAGATTCTGGCAAGTGCAGAGATCTTGTCTTGTGGTGCCTAGGACAAGCCTGTAAGTTCCCTTGCTTATCACACCCACCAGCGACCCGCCTGCAGTGGCCTCCCCTCCTTCTTCAGGCTCTCCCTGTCCTCCGTGTGCAGAGGCCAGTTTATGAAGCAACAGGGATACATTCAGGAAATACTTATTGAAGAAAAATTCCATGAATAAGTAAAGGGCTGAGTGGATGGATCTGGGAGCATTCCCAATTTCAATGTCCTCTCCCGCCTGCCGCTTCGGTTCATTTTGCTTGATTCCAAAGAGGCACAGTACTGCTGGCTTCTGTTGGGGTCATACTGCACTCAACACGATGTTTCCATCTGCTCCCGTGAGGGATTCGCTCGCTGCCTCCGCAGCCCTGTCAGGCTGGCGAGGTAGGCAGATGCTAGCGGTCAAGACCTGGGCCGGGACCCAGGCATGTCCTAAGTTCACACCGGTTTAGAGCTGCTGCAGGCAGCGCACACTTCCGTCGTTGGTCTGGGCACCCCATTCTATTCCATTCCATTCCTTCTCCGAGTAAGGGCCTCTCAGCTGTGGCTCTCCTGTGTCTGTCCCAACTTCCCCCATTGCTAGGATCTAACACACTGTGTTAGGAATATTGGTATTCATGTTGTTATTAGCTGAAAGTAAATGTGAACAAGATTTCAACTTCCAATGTTCCATGTTGTAATTGCTGCTTCCTCTGTCCTTAGGGGAGCGGACTGTTCTCCCTGCCTTTGAAGCATTCAGGTTGGGAGTTGCCACGAACTGCCTCACGAGAGATCTCACATGTTTTTAAGGTTGTCAAATGCTTTGTGATTTTCCTCCACCCAACGCTCTGAATTTCTGCATCTCCCATCAAGTCCATGTTGCTTCCACCCTGACTAGTCCCATGTAAACTCCATGAATCAAGGTTGCTCACCTCAAAACTGTTTCCTTTTCCATCACTCCAAAATGGTGACACGTAAAGAACTGCCGGGACAGGGCTACATCCCAAAGAAATTTAAGTCTATATAAAGACGACCATACTACTCTGTGGTAACGCTTTGGGTTCACGAGCCACCTAACAGAGGGAAGAGACCAGAAAGGGCTGTAGCAGCCCCTTTCACAAACTCTCTCCCACCCACACCCCTACACACACACAACTCTATAAAAATAGAGTCTCTGCATTTGCACAAATTGAGGATAATGCCCGTCCCAACTGGTCCCTGCCCCTAAGGGCTCAGCCCCCTATTCTCTGTACATCTTTATGGGTCACACTAAGAGTGAGGAAAATGTGTTGGGAACATTGTACACATTTAACAAAATTAACCCTGGCAGTGGTCCTACGAGATAGATATTGCTGTCCCCAACGTACAGACCAGACCACAGTACTCACGCTTGAATTCATTCACTCGCCTGAGGTTCCCAACTGCACCCCTCAGATTTGGGTCCCTTATACTCAACGCCTAAACCAGTCCTTAGCACCTTCCAACCAAGAGACTGTCTAATTTAGGTCCTTATCTCCTGAGGAGATTAAGAAAATACTTAAAGGCTTAACAGAGATTTTGCATGAGAAGAGCTCCTAAAGTCCATAAAAGCACTCCAAAGCATTATCTATTTCTTATAACCAGTACTGTGAATAAAAGAATAAAGAACTAGCCTCAATCATTTACTAGCAAGTTATTTTGTTTCTATCAAGTCCAAACTTGGTGTCCTTTAATTTTGTTTAGCTTATGAAAAAAAAATCCTTAAAAATCCATATTTTGTTTCATCAGATCCTGTGAAGCAATATGGGATTGATCTGTGCTAAGAACTCTGCATCGAAGGACGTATTTTAATTATGTAGTTTATGATTTAAAGCGACATTAAGGGCACACTGATATCTATGATAACTTGGGCTAACTAATGCATCAAATGGGTTATTTTTTTTTTTTCTAAAGCTCCTGTATTCTTCATTAATTCAGCTAGCAAATACCACCCCATCTGAAACCAGGTACACCTAGCAGATGGAATCAAAGTAGTAAACGAGGTATATCAATACTGTAAGCAAGCTGAGGAATGTTCGCTGCCTGAGTTATTTTTGGGTGGTTCAGCAGATTTCTTCTTTCCATAATAAGTGAATTTTCTCCACAGAATTTTAAATTTAACTGATTTTTCCTCAACAAAATAAAGTTACTACAAAAAGGAATGTCTATTAACTCTTTACCATAAGTCACTTCTATGATCAAACTTCAAAAACAGAGAAAGATCAGGTTTCGGTTTGGGATTTTATCTAATACTCTGACATCTGCTATGTTACCCTAATTGTCTTACAATTAAAAGTTTACCTAATCGATGTTGGAAAAGATGAGAAAGTGGCTAAGCTGTTTTCAGCCTAAATAAACAACTGTAGCACCGTCACCAAAGGGAAAACGTCGGCATCATTTTGCAGGACGTGGCCATCACGGAAGGCTGAGGAACGACAGTGTCCACACAGCACTTTGTAAGTGGGTTATGAAAGGTTTATGAATTGGAAATAGTCGGTTTGGCGGTATGTGTGTGAGGCGGATGGGGTGCTCGCAGTGGTCTGCGAATGAGAAAACCTGATCTGTCCCTCAGCAGTCAGTCCCGAGCTCTGTAATCTGGGGCAGAGATCTGTAAAATGGGAATTGAAAAAACCTCCTTATATTTGTATGGCTGTTGCATGAGAACAGATCTCCCCCAAACAGAAATCTAATGGGTTTTACCCCCTTGTTAAAACAGGCTCACTGTCTTTCCGTTGTCCTTATCGTAAGTGACTTGCGTGCTCCCCCTGGTAGGGCCCTGCCTCGCCACCACCTCTCCTCTCTCTCCCCACAGTTAGGGACAGCCATGCTACACCGAATTCCACCCCTGGGCTCATGCTGTTTGTTGCCGGACAGTTTGGGGGGCAGACTTTCTTCCCGGGGTCTCTTTCCTACCCCTGCTCCCCCTCACCAGCAGCAGAGCGGGTGGCCCTGCTTCGGCCCCGGGAGTCCAGTGGGAATCCTGGTTAGGAGCACGCAGAGTCCGAAGGAAGATTTTGGAGCAGCCTGTTTTATGTGTACTTAGCATACAGAAGCAGGATAAGTTCACTTTGATTAAACATCTGATAATGAGGGAAAAGTGCTGGCTTAAAATTGTTAAATTAGATTGCGGACGTTTTGCTTGGAGGAAAATCCCTCTAATAGTACAAGTGACTTGTCTGTCAAGATGGGGGCCTAACCCTGTTCCAAAAGAACCTGAGTGGAGAGTCCCCCCTCTCTGGGAGGCCAGCGAGAACCAGACCCCAGCCCAGGCTGAGGCTTCCATGGGTCCGTCCCACAGGAGATGACACCCAGCTAAGTGGAGAAGGGGAAGGGTCAAGGGGAGGACACAGCAGTTCCTTGCATGGAATCCCGGCACCAGTACTCCTACCCCAGGATTTCAACACGGGGGCACAGAGCAGCCTGGGACGGGCTTGCCGCCTGAAGGGAGTCCTTCCGCTGCAGCCAACGAGGGGTGTGCCAGCCCCACATTGCGGCCATGAGTCCTTCTGTCCAGCTTTGCTTCTGCCCCGGCACACCGAGGGACAGAAGATTCTGGAGGAAGGCACAATGAAGCAGTTCCTCAGAGAAGCCAGGAGCCGCTACCATTGTGGAAGCTCACTTCTAGCTGACACTGAGGGACTCTGCTCGGGGACAGATAAGGAGCTGCAGCCCAGCTACCCTCCACCTGTGACTTGACTCACGCTTCTGCTCTGCCCCCTGGACCCTGTGAGGTGTGCCTGCCTTGTGCTCCCACCGCGCCGCGTACTTCCCCAAACATACCATTCATCACTCTCGAGTGTAATTGCTTGTTTGGCTTTCGCCTTCAATCATATGCTTCCTGAGAGGAGGCGCACCTGTCTCGTTTACTACTGCAGTGGGGGTAGCGTGGACTCGTGTGTCGTTCACGAGCGAATGAAGAAATGAATTGTATACAAATATGAGCAGCATTTTTAATCATCCGGAAGTCTTCCCGTGCTCTAAAGTTGCCATTCTCTGACATGGGAGGTAAACAGTATAATCACTGCCATGTAAGAAGTTTAGATAATTCAGATGTCTGTCCTCCAGGATTGAAAGTCTGAGATTTTTGTCTCTGCTGTTTAGTGGCTGTTATCGAGCTGATCTGGCTTGATGACGAGATGGCCAGTTTTCCCTCTGACCAGGCAACATAGATTAATTTACAGGAACTCCAGGTGTTCCTATGTGCAAACTTGATGCCAGAAACCACTGATTACAGAGCAGCCCATATGACCCCTGAGAATCAAAATTTGATTGTCCAAGTTTTGTGCCTGATCAAAATTTAGGCTCCCAATTTTTTTGGAAAAATGTATTAAGTTTTCTACTTTTTATTTTATTTTTATTTATTTTTTTAATTAAATTTTTTATTATGTTAGTCACCATACAGTACGTCCTTAGTTTTTGACGTAGCGTTCCATGATTCATTGTTTGCGTGTAACACCCAGTGCTCCATACAATTTTTCTACTTTTTAACTTCTCTGTGGCATAACAAACAAGGAGTCTTCGGCACAAGAGGGCCAAGAATGGCTTTCTACCATATGAAAGGAGTATTTGGTGGTGACATTTTGAGAGCACAGTATCCAAATTACCTTTGAAAAATAAGTAAAACAGCCATCAAATCAGTCATTATACTGAAAACCAAAACTGTGTGGCTCCTGGCATCTGTGTTGCCCATTTCCTTCTCCCCGGCGAGCACACGCACAGCTCCGGACGATTCCAGGAGGCACTGAAGCATGCATTCTGCAGAGTTCCAGGCAGCTCATCTTATGGCAAGTTATCTCCCATTGCAGCCCTAACCCAGAGATTTTGAGCACTGCCTGAGTGACTAAATTGGCCATAGATTTTCCACACACCCCTAATATTATTGCAGAGTTCCATTATCCTGTGGGCAATGGCTGGTGGGGAAGCTACAGCGACAGCATGGCCAGAAAGTGTTATATGCACACTACTTTAGGCCTTTAAAATAGGGGAAGGGAATAAAAGAAAGAAAGCTCATTTCTCAGTCATTGGCACTTTAGTCAAAGCAAAACACGGCCCCACTGCTGTGTAATGCATTCTGTATCATCAAACGGATGTTGCAGCTTCAGCAATATGTTGGCTGCACTAGACCCTTTCAGGAGCGCTGGAAAGCTGAATCCAGCGCGGAGTCTGAATGTGCCCGTTTCTGGAAGAGAGACAATGCTGAATGGGAAACAGGGATGCCAGTGGTGCTGTGAGGGTCTATTACCCCTCTGCAGTTACAGAAGAGAAATGTGCACGTTATGCCCTTCCAATTGCTGTGGGTCACACAAGGCTGAGGAGTTTTCTAGCAGAGAACAGGACAGAATGCAGAGGGCGGCGGGCTTCAAGAGAGAAATCAGGGTCATAGAGGTTATTGTATCTTATGAGGGAAACATTTGCAGAGATGGGAATATCCATGTGGGTTTATATTCTTTGGGAGGTAAGTTATGTATCAGCCCTCTCAATCGTGAACCTACTAGGTAGTAGATGACCATTTCCAGAACTCCAGTGACACTCATCAGAAACGAGCTGATCAGAAAATACCTGCGCTTAAAAGGAAAAGAAGAAAACAGAAAATATGCTGGGTCTCAGAAGGATGGAGCATTTGGGGACTGGTGATATCTATCCTGTATCCTTATTTCGCAAATAACATGACAACAGACGTACTATTGAAATATGGTCATCCCCATGTTAACCAGGCCACAAAGAACCTTTAGCGGGACATTTCTGACCTTTGAAGAGTAACACAGCTCAGAGTTATTGAGAAGCACCGTTGCCTAACTCTTAGAGTCAGATGCATAGTTGACAGTTATGTCTACATATCAGCTTTCATTCAGTACTCAATCACAGGGCACTTAGAAAGCATCATGAAATGATTAATAATGCAAAATTTGAGCTGATACAGTATCCTTTTTTTAGCATACACTTTATGATGTGTTATATCTCAATTTATAACATATTTTGGAATATCAACATTACACTAAGCATTATGTGAAGACAAAGTACTGATCCCTACACAATAGTTAGATACTTAAAGAAAAACTAAGTGATTTAGCAAAACTCGGTGGTAGAATATCCCAGTGAAAAAAAATTTTTAATAAATGAATAGATTGAGTTGCTCACTAGAGTCCTACCTTATCAGGAATTCTCTTTTCCTATTATTTTCAGTTGATGAATGGTCTGAATTCTTGGAGAGAATATGAATTAAAGAAATATTAAAAGAACCAAGGCAGAAATTTAAAAAAATAATTATTAACTAACATTACAAATAACAAATTATCCTTATGGTATAATCCTATATGTTATCTTTGTTGCACATGAAATTATAATTAGTGAATTATGGGCTTGGTTATTTGTTACATGTCTTATACACTAGGATCTAAGCTCAGGCAGAGCTGGGATAATGCTGGCCGTGTTCACTCCAGTCTTCCTAGTGCTTGACACATAATCGGTATTACTCATATATTATTATTCATCATTTCATTATCTATCATCTGCTAGGATGCTACGCTTTGTACTAATTACATTACATTGAATAGACCTCTCTTTAGACAGTCAAATATCTCTAAGAATTCTACTGTATACAGATTTATTTTATTTTTTATATAGATTTAAATTGCATATGAGTAGGGAAGTTCAGAGTTCTATGTGATTCATCTCTCTTTCCTTATTTCCTCTAATCTCGTTACTAATATGGTGGACAGATTGATTCATGAAACAAATATATAGATAAATCTCTTTTCTCATCTACATTTCCTAAACACCTGCAGTCAGACAGAGCCATGTGATTACTTTTGGCTAATTATATTCCATAGAAATAACATGTGTCATGTTAGCAGTGAGGGATTGCAAAGCCACCTGTGATTGCCAGCCTCTCTTTTCCTGCCAGAGTGACTAAGGGAGTGGTATGTTCTAGACGGTGTGGTCACAGACAGTGGAGCCACCGTCAGCCTGGGTTCCTGAGTGACTATGTGGAGCAGAACTATCTGCCAGTCCACATTCAATGTTTCATGAAAAAAAAAAGTTTTCTTTTTGTATAAAGTCACAGAGATACTAAAGTTGTTTGTTATCTCAAAATGATGTAGCCTCTTCTGGCTAACATGGGCACCAAACTTTATTGATTCTTCCTTGTCAAAGTCAGTTTGGTCCCTTGTCATTTTATTTCTTTACAGTGACCAAACCTCCCAACTGATTTTCTTGCCATCAGTCCCTCCAATCCCAACTCACTCTGTTCATGCTGCTGCAAGAATCATTTTAAGCTAGATATTCAATCATGTCATTCTTCATTTCAAAAACTTTCAATGACTCTCATTTGACTCTTAAGCATGAGTATAAAATCCTTATTTAACTATGTGAGTCCTTCAATATCTGGACCAGGCAATATCCAATATCTGGATTCAGCTTCATCCCATTTTTCTACTCTACACGATCCACTTGCTCTAGGAAACTGGTCCATTCTTTCAATCAACAAATATCTACGTGACAGTCTTTCTTTAGGGTACTAGAGATACAGGGGTATACAGAAAAAGGTCCGGAGATCTCTAAGAACTTAACATTCAAGAGCACTAGTGTCCAAACAGAGCTTTCTACAGTGATGGAAGCATTTTATATTTTCATTTTTCAGTATCATAACCACTCAACAAATGTGACTCTTGCATACATGAAATATGGCTTTTGGAACTGAGGACTAGAATCTTAAATTTTATTTAATTCTCATTCATTTAAATTTAACTATAAATAGCCAGGTCTGGCTACTGATTACTGTATTGGGCAGTGTGGTTCTACAGGGAGAAAGAGCTATTAAATCAATCAAACAAGGCAAAAAAGGTAAAACTATCAGACTGTGATGAGTCCTATGAATAGAATTAAATCAGTAATCAAAGGCAGGTTGAAATGTGAATGCCATTCAGGGGACAGCTATTTCACATTGTTGGGTCAGAGAAGGTCCTTCTGATGGGCTGGTATATAACTGACAAGAGAGAGTAGCTTAGGAAAACACCAGAGAGAAGGGGATTCTGGACAAAGGGCATAGTGCAAAGCAGGAATAAATCTGATATATTAGGAGAGAGAATGGCAGTGCTGCTGAGCAGAATACACAAACAAGACAGGTACCAAATGACATCTACAATTTTAGGGGTTTGTATGCCATCATAAAGAACAGGCTCTCCCTGGTTACTTACTATTCCTCAACAGTCTTTGACAACTCTTAGCCCTAAGACTTTGTGAACAATGTGTTCTGGAAAATCTCTTTTCTCTCTTTCCATTCACAACATATTTATCCTTCAACACTCCCTTCTTCTTTCACAGAAACTATAGCAAAGGAAGCTCTTTCATACCACACTTAGAAATTTTATTTTCTGGGACATTATGCAACAAATTTTAAACTTTTGTGGCTATTTCATATCTACTGTCATTTTATTTAATTTAGGTTTCTTGTTTACTCTGTATATTGGTTTTATGAATTTATGGCTCCTCTCCCCAAGCAGATTGAGAACCTTGGGATTGCAGTGAGTCTACATGCTATTGATGGATTCTGCAAAGTATCTAATGGATTCATGTTATACACAGGCACTGGGAAGTTTTAATTTTTTAAAAATTTTAAAAAATATTTTATGTATTTATTTAAGAGAGAGAGTGCAAACAAGAGAGCACAAGCAGGAGGAGCGGCAGAGGGAGAGGGAGAAGCAGGCTCCCTGCTGAACAGGGAGCCTGATGTGGGCCTTGATCCCAGGACCCTGGGATCATAACTTGAGACAAAAGCAGATGCTTAACCAACTGAGCCACCCAGGCACCCTGGAAAGTTTCATTGATTAACTATAATTTGTTAAGCTATATGACCAACCCTCGTTTTGTTTTATGTTTTATTGACTGGAGCACAAATTTAGCTTAATTATTCTTAGTGAAAAAGAGGTTGAGCTCCTCTGATAGACTGTGAGCAACGAGAAGGAAGGGATTCATTTCTGAATCCTCCACACTTGGCACAAAATGGATACTCAATGATATGCGTGGAGTAATAGAATGAAGTCATTATGTATTTAAACTTAATGAAAAACATGCAAATTTTGGCATGCAAACCATCACACTAAAATGGATTTGTGGCTTCATTTAATAAACATGGCACAACCTAGTCCCAGAACTTTAACATACTGTAGAAACTCTTAATATTATCCTGTTTCTCTTTACCCATACCAGATGTGGCATTTTCTCTTCATTAAGAAAATATGGAGGATCTGGAATTTATGACTTTCTAGTTCACCAACTTGGCATAATTCTATTCTAGATTGGAAAATTTCATATAAAGGTTGGTGTACAAACATAAATGCATTTTTCCAAATAAGTGATAGTGTTCCTCACTTCTGAAGATTTTCTTAGATCTTCCTTATGATCTGAGATTTCCAACATTCATTTTTAGGTTAGAAGAGGCAAAAAAATATGACAGAGTGAGACAATGGAAAGAATATTCAGTGACAAATCAGAAAATGAATAAATGTCCAGACAGTAAATAACAATACATCTCATGACAAAGCTGACAGATAAATGATGATTAATGATGTGGCCAACTGGAGGAGTGGGACCTATTTGACCACATGGCCTGATTTATGCTAACCACGTTGTAGTTAGATTTCATTAAAGGACATAAAGAATTAAAGATATAGACAGAAGCAGCTGGTGACTTAGTAGCATGAACCCTGCCCTCCTAATCTTTTTTCCCCAATTTTCCTGTCCCTGGCTACACTCCTTATCAGAGCTACCAAGTCAGCCCATTTCCAATCCCTGATACTCTCTCAATCTTCCATCAGGCATGTGTTGTTTTGCTTAAAGGAAGCAAGGCTGGATAGACATCATGAGAGCTTCATTCTTATTCAGGGTTCCACCACCATTATCTTTGTGGATCTGGATGCCACTCAACCTCTCCATTTCTCATTTTCTCAGATCATAAGATGGAGAAAACATCTCCATATATGTTGCTGTGATAAGGCCACAAATAATGCCCAGTTGGCATGTTGCAAACTACCATACTGGTATGAATAGTATCTTCTAATACTGGAACGTAGTAGTGTGTTTTCTAAAGTGTGTTCTATAATTGTTAGTTCTATAAATGTTATCAGCAATAGAAGATTCCATAGTAAAATAGTATGGGAAAATCTTGGGATGAACGACATCAAGAACATTCCTTCGGTGCAGTGCTCCTGACTGCCTACAATGCTGATACGCACTGGAAGACTCCAAGAAGGAGATAAATAAACAGCACTTAACAAATTTGTTTAACAATAACAACTTATGTTCTGTAGAACATGTCATGTTCCTGGCATCTTGGGCTACTTTAAATCATGTGTTTTGATGAGTGCACTGCTTGGAATAGATGCTATGGACACCTCTGGGATCCCTTCCATTATTCCTTGTGAAGGCGAGAAAGCCCATGTCACTGGTGGACGAGAGGTTTGCCGGGTGGTTTGTGGGTAGGATGCCGGCCTTGCCCATTGGAGTGGCTTGTACTTCCCAAGAACAGCAGGATGGAGGCTCCTGGGGGTATATAGTTGTTGGCAATGTGGCTATCACTCTTGTCTTATCCTCCCCCAGTGAACATGTCCATCTTCCCAGGCAGTCCCACTGGTTCCAGGTAGAACAGCCCAGATTCCCTGTTTGATTTAATAGATAGTTAAAAATCAACTCTAAATATAGTGGAGTGTAACTGTGTAATGATATGTTTATGTTCAGTGAGGGGGAAAAAAGGGAAGTGAAAAGAGTAACAGTTAACAGTGTCACCTCCTGTTGTGCCCAAACTGCAAGATGCAGAAACTTGATACAGGATGAATAAAATTAAATCACCGGTCCTTTTCGGCACATTTGCCTCTCCAGTCCTTGGCTGTTCTACTGAGGAACTCAAGATACCACCTGCCAGTGCTTCCAGGGAGAGAACAGAAAGCTGCATCCCCTCGGAAGACTTGTCCCTGGATCCCCTGCCCCACCTTACCTCCATATGTAATCACGTGCTGTCCAACTATGGCAATGCTAGGAGACCCACGGGAACAGAAGTTTGAGCAAAGCAACTCTACGGCTTGTTACCTTGGCCCATCAGTTTTATACTGATGATCAGAGATCATTTTAAATCTAGAATCAGAGACTCCTGGAATTGTCACATTCAGGTCTGTGATGCATTATGACATCCCCGCTGTCCTGAACAGGTCTGCTCAAGAGACTTTTGTCAGAGTAATTGGGGTTTTTGGACTGTCTCCAGCCCATGAGGACAGGGAAGAAAACTCTGTTGTACTTAAAACACCACCATGACAATTTGGCCTCCAACCAAATCCATGTCCTTCACATGGAATGCAAGGCTTCCCTTAGAAGGCTTCAATCTCTTGCAACAGCTGTGTCTTCTGCCTCTTTCCTAACTGTGCTCCTGCCCCATCGAGCATGCTCTATCCGTTCTGTCATTAGCCGTCCTGCTCTCTGGTCACTGATTCTCGCGTCCTTCACTCAGGAGTAAAGGACATGCCCTGCTGGAGTGCCCTAGTGCCAGCCTTGGATCTCTCGGTTTTATTACCATTCCCTGCCTTGTGATCTGTACCATGGCACTGAGTGTCATCCACAAGCAATGCCTCCCAAACATACCCACAGATCAGAAACCTGTCCTGAAGCCCAGGAGCAAATTCCTGAACATTCCTCTTGGATTTTTAATAAGCCTCTCAAAGTTAATGTGTGCAAAACTGAGCTCCTAATTGTCCCTTTCAAACCACTCTTCTTTGCCATCTTCCCCCTTCTGGGTAATTGGTGACTCTAAATTTCGAATTGTGGAGGCCGAAAGCTTTTGTTTCACTGACACCTTCCTCCATTGCACTCATTCTCACCTCGAGTCATTACCTTTAAATTATATCCAGAATTCAATAATTTCCATCACCCCCATTGCTGCCCTTAGGAAACCACTCTCATCTCTCACTAGATGCTGCAATAGCGTCCACTTTAGAAGGATTACAAAACTGGCCACAATCGTCAACCCTCCCCATATCCATGACATTGGCAATATGTCTTTGCATTTGCTCCAGCTAAGAGGTAAAGATCTTCCCTCACTCAGACTTGAATTCAGCCTGCGACTTGCTTGAAATATGTCCTAAGTGTTCAGCTCCAAACCTAAGCTTTGTTGTACATTTTTTTTGGAAATCTTGTCATTCCCATGTGAATGAGCTCTGGCCAGCCTACTGGAGGAGAACCCAGTAGTCCCAGCCTTCCCAGTAAAGGATGACTCAACCGTATGTCTGCATGTTCCAATTTTCCCTGGGAGCCCTATCTCCTCCCCCTTCCCGGCTTCACTGTTCCTTTAGCACTTCCCCTGTCCTGCCAAACACATTTCTGACTATCCATCTCGGGACATTCCTGTTAGCTTTGGTAGGGCAGGGAGAGCGGTCCATTTCTTCACTGTGACACCCTAAAGCAGTGCCTGGCATAAAGAATTAACTCCAAAACCAGTTTTTTTTTTAAAGACTTTATTTATTTATTCGACAGAGATAGAGACAGCCAGCGAGAGAGGGAACACAAGCAGGGGGAGTGGGAGAGGAAGAAGCAGGCTCATAGCGGAAGAGCCTGATGTGGGGCTCGATCCTGGATCGCCGGGATCATGCCCTGAGCCGAAGGCAGACGCTTAACCGCTGTGACACCCAGGCGCCCCCCAAAACCAGTTTTTAAGCGAATGAAAGGGTAAATGTATGAAGGTGAATCGTCAGGACTCAAATGATCTTCCTCCTCTGCCCGGCTCTTGCTTCTTACCCATCCCGCCTCCCAAATTCCCATACACCTGTGCCTGGTCTTTTAACTCTCACCCTCTGTACTGCAGGCATACTCCCAACTGCACAGTAGCGGCACTTGGAAAGATAATTTTCTTCTAATAACATAACTCGCTGTATTGTAATTATAGGCAACTCCAGATTCGAATTCTACATACTTAAAAAAAAAAAAGAAATCCCCCCTTGGCTCTTGCAATTCCTTAATCCTTAAATCCCCTAAATCCTTAAAATGTTTGATGCCTACTTAAATCAATATCTTACTTAATCATCTATTTTCCTCAACGGGTCACTTCCAGTTGTCCTAGACTTGTTTCATCAATTAGCAACTAAGCTCTCTGTGTGTTTCTGTATCTCCAAGGGGTCTTGAACAGTGCTAACTGGTATAAATCTCTTTTATATCTTGCATCAAAAGGTATTGCGATAGGTTAGAGTACTAAAAGGAGGCAATGGATAAGTTAATATCGCCTGAAGGACTCATTCCTGAATGTTATTTAGTACCTTCATGTAGAATTTTGTTAAAAATATGGAAGACATGTTCATTAGACATGCAAATATTAAACAGTATTTATGCAAGTATTAAATAGTATTTATGGAAGTTCAGAGGGTTCAATAGATTGAATCATGGAGCAAAACTAGAGATGAAATCTAACAAGGACAAATTTGAAATCCCACACTTAAATCCAAGCAACCACTGGTACAGGGATCCAGAGAGGGGAAACAGGCTGTTCACTCCATGCAGGGAAAAAGGTCCCTGGCTTTAGGGAATTTCAGGATCAGAAGTATCTCCAGTATGAAGTAATAATTACAGAAAAAGCAGTAAACAACATTAGGAAACAACATAGTCCAGAACAAAAGAGGAAGTAATTTAGTGCCAATCAAACCACATCTGTAGCATTCTGTTTAATTATGGGTGTCGCATTTTAGGATGTTGAAAAACTGGAGCATAGAGAGGAGGAGGCCCAGTGAGGTGGTTTGAGAACTGGGCCACAGATGAATGGTGAAATATGTAGGGAAGCACTGTCTAGAGAAGGAAGGCAAAGGCAATTTTTCAAATACTCAAATTAGAAAAATCTGGGCAGGTACCAGGGAATGATCTAGAGCCCTAAAGGAGAAGGTTGAAGGGACAGCTTCCCATTGCCATAGAGAGGAACCACCAGTCTGCCATAAAATGGGCAGCCTTGTGAGAACAGGAGCCCCTACCACAGCGGTGCACACGCAGAGGGGGCTGCCCCACCAGTGGTAAGCTGCAGTGGGGAGTTCTGAAGTGTGGGGGATCCTGGGTCAGGTGAATCCTTGGGATTCCCCCCAACTCTGAGATGCTATGATTCTGGGTGTTCTATTGGGACTGTTTAGAACAAGCCAAATTGATAACTAGACTTTGGTGAACGCTGGGGGCTGGAGCTGGCAGGCAGTGGGTCAGAGAAGGAATTTCTTGATGCAGTGAGATGGAGCTGGGCTGCCTGCAGAGCACGGTTCTGACTGTGGTCCTGACAGAGCCCCATGACTCTCAACTTCCTCATTTGTAAAAAGCAGGACGGGGCGCCTTCCTTGTCTTTATGGCTTTGCTGTGCTCTCCAGCTAAGATCATAGGTGGGTTAGCACCCTAATGGAGTAAACGTGATACACAGGAACTATGGTTTACATACGTGCATAATAATGACTGTATTTCTAATTTGCCAGAATTCTAGACAGGCATTTCAGGAAAAAGGCATAGATCAGAACTTCAGCAAGGGGTTTTGCAAGATCTCTAGTGTTATTTTGGTCTAGATACAGGTGACTCATCTGGGTGATGGTAAACTTAAAAGGATTTATCACTGGATGAGAGGCTCTGCCCCCAAAGAAGCAGATTAAGAAGTCAATGTCAACCTAAAGTTATTTAATGGGAGGGCTGTGTCTTCAAGCCCTGCTCTGGGTCATTAAAAGGTCAAAATAGATTCAAGTAAATATAACAAATTACTTTTAATGGGAAGGGTGTCTTATGCTTGATTCTCCGAAAGCACCTAAATCTCAGAAAGATGAGGATTATATTTAAGAGTTTCCTCTGTGGGGCCCCTGAGTGCAGCTCAGTTGGTTAAGCGTCCGACTCTTGATTTCAGCTCAGGTCATGATCTCAGGGTCCTGAGACTGAGCCCTGTGTGAAGCTCAGCGCTAAGCAGGGAGCCTGCTCAAGATTCCTTCTCTCCCTTTGCCCCTCCCCACCCCACTCCCCTGTGCTCCCTTGCTCTCTTAAAAAAAGTTTCCTCTTTCATAAATTTAATCAGTTGACTGTGAGTCAACATTGAAATGTGGTACCCAAGAAAGATAATGTATTCTTCAGCCACATCAGGAAAGGTATAATTAAAAGTATTAAAGAGGTCACAGTTAGGTTCTACTTGGTATTGGTGGGGCTGCCCATTCACTTCTGGGCATCCCAATTACAAAAGATTTTTGACCAACAGGAGCATACGTTGAGAACAGAAGTATAATATAAACCTGAAACCAAGTGCATGAAGGAAAGGGTGGGGAAGATATTCACCCCAAAGAACCGTAGGATTAGAAGTTGCCTGAACACTGTAAGACTGTCTCCAAGCCTAGACTGAGCAGTGCCCATCCGTGCTGAGTCTAGTTCCAAGTTGTTCCCTTCAGCTACGTGTATCTTTTAAGCAATCTTTGGGGGTCGCGACTCTTGATTTTCTAAGGGCAAATGTTTGTACATGAACACACACACAAAAACACTCTGTTTCTCTCTCTCTCTACACACACACACACACACACACACACACACACATACACGCACACACACATCATCTTCTCTAAAAATTAACAATAATTTTCAATCTAATATCTGTTGGTCTCAAACTGGCTCTGGGAAAGAAGTCTTATTTTAAAAAGAAGGTAACCCCTCTGAAATGTAGCTCTGTACCCTGTAAACAGAACCTTCCACATTGTTTTTCAGAGCAGTTTAAATCCATTCCAGAAGAGGATCTTTGATCTACATTTGCATATCTAAAGGTCCTTGGGGTGGTTTTCCCAAAAGAAAAGAACAGTCTACATCAAAGGTAAATACTGGCCTCCACCTGGTAGGAAGCCACAGAACAGCTTGCAAATTAAAGAGTTTCTCTCTATCTTTTCATCTAGGGTTCAAAAATCTTGAGGTCCATCCTCAGTCAAGGTCACCTCCTCATCTGTAAACAATGTGGAAGATAGAGTGGATGTTCACACAGGTCGCAAACTCAGCACTCTGCAAGCAGGTGACCTAGAGGCCATGCCTCTGTGTGTTACAGCATCAACCTCTGTTCCCCACTTAAGACCTCAGTCTGACCATCAGGCCTATGAAGAAAAGGAGGTGAACAGGTGGATGTGAATATGGACAAACTGGAAGATCAGCCTCCCACAGAAGCTGAGGTCTGGAGAAGAGGGGGAGGCACCGGTTCAAGTAGAGAATGACCAGAAGGGAAAGTGACCCAGAGAGATCTGGAGAGGAGACCGTCCAGGAGAGAAGATGGGGAAATGTTGAGGCGAGGGTAAAACACCCAGGTGGAGATGCGGTGTAGAGCTCAGGACACAGGTCCTGCCTCCCACTGGTGGATTCATTGCTCTTGATACTTCAACACACCCTGCCTCATACTTTGGAGTGAACGGCGGGCAGCAGAGCTGGCCTCCTTAGCACCAGCTCACTCCCAAATTAGCCCTGCCTCCAAGTAGCCCACTTTCCTGATGACATAATTGGTAACAACCACGTGAAGTCGTCCTTCTGGGGGATGGAGGGGACTGTGGTGTTGAGATAGGGAAACTGAAGGATGCCATCAAAATCTGCTTTTTGCTCCCTTTCCTGAATCTGTTCTTACTAGAACCTGCACCCCTGTCCTACACATGCCTTAATATATGTCCCCCTTGTAAGGGACAAGGACTGAGTGATTTCTTTGGAGTTTCCCAGCATAACAGAGGATATCTAAGGAATGACCAGGCGAGGCCATCATGTACATATTCCAGACCAGAGGCTCTAGACATCCTGACACCAAGACCCTTGGCTCCAGGGAATAAGTGACTTATGATGGACACCTGGCCCCTGTCCTTGTTCTGACCAGTTCCTGGATGCCTGAAATGACACATGTACCAGACCACAACTGTTGGTAAAAACCCGAGACCCCAAGCAAAGATGAGGCTCATCCTCCATCTCCTTTCTGGGTCTCCCAGATGCTCTGTCCGCAACTGCTCTCTCTCCCTGCTGGCTCACATTTTATTTCCACTCTACTTGAAGCCAAAGACCCTCCTGGCTAGTCCTGTGGGACCCCTCTGGGTCCCCAGACCTGGCCTGCTGGCATCAATGTCTCTAGACCTCCCTTCTGGAATCCCACAAGGATAGCTCTGGTTATGGAACAGGAGACAATCCCACATCCATGGCTGCTGAAGGCAAAGTCTTCCAAAGCAGCAACTGGCAGTGAAGCCATTTAGACCCCCTGCTATTCTTTTAGACTTTGATTTCCTCTTATTTGGGCTTTGGCTATGTGAGGTTTTTTATATCTCTCTAAAACTACTCAAACTACTGCTATTGGGTTCCTCTATTTGGGTTTGGAGAGTTTTTCCTTTTGGCTGGGGTCACGCTATGTTTCAGGTCTTTGATGGATATGAGCTCAGTATCCTCTCCTTCACTCTCTTGGCTATCACTTACCCCAGGACTCACTTAGCACCTGCTGGATTCCCACAACTACACATGGGGTGATGGTGAATGCTGATGGAGAAACGGATCCGAAAGTCAGCAGTGTGCTGGGACACAAAAGGAACAGCCACCATTTAGGTGTGTGTGGGGGTGACACCAGCTCCCGTCAGCCCCTCATTCCTCTGGTGACATAATACAAAGAGCTTTGACATTCAGCATCACAGTTTTTCCTTCTAAGGACCAGTGAGGTGGAATATTCGATTGTCCCCATTGTATGGATGAGGAAGCTAAGGCTCAGAGAGGCCAAGGAATTAGGTGAAGCCAGATGTCTAGAAAGCACTGAACTTGGATGTCGCGTGTTCTCTGGGGTGTCACTCTTTGGCCATTTTTCTTCCACTTTGCAGTCTAACGTACTCAATATAAGGGACAACGATGTTGGGGAGGTTAATATTTTCACATTACCACCTTTGTGCAAAATACTCTCCTAGGCACTTGAGCTCTGCAGAATCAGTCCTCACCGAAACAAGGCATTCTCTCCCCATTTTACAGACATGGGGAATTAAGAGTCTAGAGATAAAAGCAATTCTTCCAAGGGCTTAATTTAGGTTTAGGGTCAAGATTCAGCCACAGTCCTGCCTCACACTTGACCTGTACCACCTGTCCCTGGGTTGGTCAAGTTAAATGCCCCAGGGAGTGGTTCCAAATGAAGGGCTTCAGAGTCCGAGGATCCCCACCCCTCCCAGGGGCAGATTGGGCAGACGTCCCAGAGAAAATGGGGTTGACCCTGGCAGCTAGCCAGCTCTGACAAATACATATCCCTCGGGGGGTCAGCATTGGAGATAAAAAGCACATTCACTCTTTATTTCCTCTGTTGGATGATTATAAGAACAAGGTCTCCTAAACAGCTTTCACCTATAGCCAGAAGCCTGGCAATGACTGGTAATGCCTGCAGGACAGTCTGCACTGTCCTCGGGGTAGAGTGGACAGAGTCTGCCCTCCACTCACCACCTTCAAAGGCAGCCCTGACTCAGTCCCAGATTTGGCTGCCAGTTCCCGGAGCAAGCAGTGCTCCTAGTATTAAAGGTACTCTTGTTAATTAATTAAGTGAAAAGGAGTCTTAATGAAACTCCCCCCACTTTCTCCTCTCCCCTCCCCCCTCCCATCCCTGTAATGTGCCATTTGCATCATCCTGGCTTTGAGTCGCCACCACACCAAGTCTGTGATTCACAAAAATCTTGTGTTTAATACAGCAGCGACACCTACAATGGGAAGGGGGTGGGGGTGGGGAGACACTGTACGTTTCACCATTTCCATCTAGATGAGAAGCAAACAAAGAGATAATTATAAACTGTTTCTCTTATTGTTGCACCCGTATTAGACATGTGCATCTCTCTCTCTCCCTCTCCCTCTCTCTCCTTTTTTTTTTCCTTCCACAGAAAAGTAATTCTGTTGTGGAGATGGCACCAGGTGCACGGGGTGACCTCACACACACCAAATCGGGAGCTGACATCCATCACACTTTGAAATTTTGGATTTCATCATTTCCTGATCTTTCTAAAGGGATCACAGCACCTGGCCCTCACAGCTGTAGTTCATTTAGAAAGCAATTTAAAAACCGAGAAAAAAGCAAATGACATCTTGCTGCCTCAGCCTTGTCATTAAGTATAGCAGAATGGCCTTCATTTATGAGGCACATGGCTAAGAATTAATATCTTTCAGGGCTTTCTCGAGTAGAGATTACAAAAGGTTTGAAAGACCACTAAATAATTAGTGGTATGACTGAGGCAAGCAAAAAAAAAAAAAAAAAAAAAAGAAAAGAAAAAAAAGAAATCCCTTTTTTTCGTTCTACAGAAGAAAATCGGAATCATACTGACTTTAGTGTACCCTAAATGTTGGGAGTCATCATTACACCCTTTATAAGCCATATTCTTCTGTGTTTTGCTTTCCTTCTTTTGCCCACACAAGCATATTCAACAGTCCCCAGGGATGCGGGTTTCATGTCTCCAGATACCTTACGTTAGTCAGAAGTAAAACATAATTTTTATTTCAAATGCTTTGCTGTGATGTGTGTGTGTGCCTTGAATGAAGACCGCTTTAACCATCGTAAAGTCATCTGACAGAGATCTCAAGCACCCTTAGTGTGAAGGGAGAACATAAGTCCCCTGAAGAACCACAAGAAAGTAGAAAATCCCCAGGAAATGATGCAGATATTTTAGTTTTTTTTCAAATTTTTCACTCTGTAGCCACATGAAGTTTGGAAAAGTCCCCCTGGTTGACTTCCCCTGGTTGAATCTGATTTTCTTATTCTGCAAAATAAGTGGGTTGTTGATAACGTTTCTGGAATCTTTTAGAGCGCTAGGGTTCTAGAACGCTGAGCTGGATTCCTGAGAACCATCCAGAACTCAGCTGAAAAGTTTTTCTGATACAACCCTGGGCAGAGGTTTTTGGTCCCAGACATTAGAAACAGTGAGAATGCAGTGCTAATTTGCTCTCAGACTTGATTCTTGTTTTTAACACTAATTATTTGTTGCCTACTACGATATGGGAGGCAGTGTACTTACATTACCTCTGTTTTTCCTTATCACTCTCCAGGTGGGCACAGTTATTCCCCTTTTACGGGTGAAGGAACTGAAGCTCATCTCGCTTTAACACCCTGCCCAAGCGAGTAGGAGGCAGAACTCCAGCAGATTCCTTGGGTTCCCTGTAGGAGTAGTGTTTTGGAGCTCTGTGGGAATCACTCTAGCTGGATTTCTAGGGTAGTGCCAATTTGGTCTGCCCCCAATCCCGGGGCTAGGAAGACCCCCTCCTCACCCGCTGCCCACATTCACTTGGCCCTCTTTTGTGCCATTGGTATTTAGCTCACCAAGGTTGAATTGTCCTGCCAACTAGATGTTTCTCAACATTCATTAAAACTTATGGGCCCCTAAATATTTCATAACATCTGCTGGAAGAGAGAAAATACACATTTTGAACACCATTCTAGGAGCCCACATGCTCCTAGATGCCATGCATGCATTATGTAAGTCAATTCTCCCAACAGCCATATAAAGCGGGTTTTATGCTCCATCTTTTATTAGCAGAAGGCCCAGGCTGAAGTAGGTTCAACAGCTTTCTGTGATAGACGGGACTGTCATTTTTGCTGTTCACCTGCCCTTCCTATGAGGAGAGTTTAGGTCCCCACTCATTGTCACATGACTTGCAGCACCTCCTGTGTGGGGAGGACACATCGCTGCCCCACTAATGTTGCACATGGCCATGTGACTTCCTCTGCCTGATGGACAGTGAGCTGTTTAAACCTATTTTGTGTTTCCCCTAGTTTCCTTGTCTTTTCTCTCTGCCAAGAGATGGCATGTTCCCAAAGTGACTGCTCTTCGAGCCCGGGTCCCTAACAAGAAGATGTGCTGAGTAGAACTGCAGGAAAGCCACAGATGTCATTGAGTGATATGAGCATGAAATCATTATTTATTTTTTGGTAAGCCATGGATATATTGGTTATTTCTGTTACCGCAGCCAAACCCGGTGCAAGCCGGCTAGCACGCTTGCCCAGCGTCAAGGGGGTGGCTGATTCTGGACTGATACCATTCAAAACACACAGTAAGTTCCGATTCACCCATGATTCTATATAAACATAGAGCCAGGCATTGACAGCAAATTAAAAAAAAAAAAAGGAATGCAAAATGAGGGATAAGGATTGTTCGATCATATAGGAAATAACTCCTTGATCTGTTACACACAAGGCATAAAAGGATTTACTGAGAAAACAAATTTCTCTTAACCTCCTCGAAAAAGAGGCACAGGCATGCTCTTAAGGATAGATAAATACGTGATAGCTTTCCTAAATGGACAGGTACCATCACGGGGAAAATAATGGCACTAATTCATCTCCAGCTTAGAGGCCATAGTCAATTCAGACTTTAAATACGTACTACACAAACGGCACGTGTTCTTTATTTACTTATCTATGCATTTATTTATGTTTAAGGAATTAGTTGGTTGGCTTTAAAATAGCCATAAAGACTTGTGAACAAAGGGCCCCCGGTTATAAGGGTGTTTCTCACTGCTTTTATGAGGGCAGCACTTGAGCCAAGAGTGATTCCCAGTTTTAAAAAGGTAAAATTTCATGTAGAGGATGATTAGCCATGGCAGTTTTCCACGGACTGAGGGGTGTCTTGTAATATGAGACTTTCCATGATAAAACCAGGGAAGTCCCAGGCACACAGGATCCTTGGTCACCCTGTTGACATATGGCTCTTTAAATTTATGGGCACATTCTCCTTAGCTGTATCACTGAATCTTTATCACTACCGTAAAGCGCACACACTTCCTCTTCCATGAAGCCCTCTTTCCTTTGACCAGATCCCAAAATTGTAATGGATTTGTCCTCAGAATGGAGAAAAGCACTGAGTGTCCTTCATCCAAAGGTTAGTGTTTACTTTCTATTTTATTCTTTCTTTGGTACCATTTATCATTATTGATAGAAACCCCCTTAGTGATAATAGAGTAAGAGGATGGAGAATTACTAGCTCAGTGGCTGGACGTCAGAATCTCCTGGTGAACTTCAAGAAGTATTCATTGGCAGGCTCAACTCCATCAGTCAGATCAGGATCTCGGGACACAGCTGGGCTCTGAGTTCATTGTGTTGTTGTTTTTGTTTGTTGTTTTGTTGTAAGCTTTGCAGGTGATTCTGCTGCGTAGCTAGAGCTGAGAATTACTAATATAGCTCAACTCCCTCATTAAAAACAACAATAACAAACAGACAAACAAATTTTAACAAAAGTGAACTATCTCATGCTGGGTTTTTACAAACTGCCAGCAGCAATTTTCAGAAGAGAAGGAAATTGTGGAATTAAAATATCTACTCCCTCATCTTTCATCCCAGTTTCTAAATAGGTCCATCCATCTATCTCCATCCATTCCCATCATGTCTGGGCTGTGTGTCTCGGTTTCCCCTTGCTATGCCCTCTTGTGTATACTCTATGCAAACTAGGGGGTGCCAGTGAGCAGACCTGGCTTGTCATGGACAACACGATGACTGAAAGTCACCGAGACAAACAGGTTGTGCGATGGCGGGGTCTCCTTTTACTTCCCCAACTGTCATAGTTCTATTATTACCATGGAGTATGGTCACCATTCAGGCCCAACGTGTCTGTGGGTAACATCAGACAGAACCTCTCACTGCCTTTGCCACGACTGGTCACAGAGAGGCCAAGATACGGATTCCCTCACCTCTCCAGTAGGCCAGCTAGGGTGTGGCAGGGCAGGAGCCTAGAGCAGCCAGAACCCTGGGCCCTCTGTCCAACTGCACCTGCAGTCTCTCCTTACTCCAGCGTGCTGTATAAAGATGATCACTTTCTACTGGCACCATGATGGAAAATGATCTGCCATACACTGAAATACTCTTAATCTATTCTTTTCTCAGTCTTTCTCTTCCTGCCAGTAATGTTGCCTTCATAATATCAATATTTTTTGGAGAATCTAGCCTTCCAAGAGCTGAAAATAGTGTTTTCACTACATCACTTAATTCTCAAAGCAGTCTTATTGGATATCTTTTATAGATTAGAATAAAGAAAAGATCAAAGAACTTTAGTATTTGCTCCAAATCTCACAATTAGGAAGGCACAAATGCCATTTAAAACTGCCTGGTTTTGTTGGTTTTTTGACCATCACCTCACATCTAACTTTGCCTTGCTGTCATTTTCACGGTCAAACAAAATAGAGCAAACTGACGTTGATCTGAAAGTGATGTGGTTTCTCTGGACTTGGGGTTGATATTTTGGTACATATTTTTTCTCTTGAAAGCCAGAATTTGTATCTAGAGAAGAGAATTTAAAGAATTAAATATCTAACATGTGCAGTAAGGGTAACTTTGGCAGGCCTAGGTTGTCCAAACCCTGCACATACCAACGATCTTCAGAACTGACCCTGACCAGTTCCCAGGAGATACTTCTAAGCCTTTGGAATATCTTGCCTGATAAGAGCGTCTTTGTATACCTGAGGTTTGGACCATGACAAATAGTTTATGCCAACAGGGGGGTTTACAGTGGGTTTACAGTCTATTCTTGTCTGCCTGGGGTCAGGAGTCATGCTGCATCAGTCTCATCTTTGAGGGAGCTGAGGACGGAGTAGCTGAGGCCAGTTATATGACGCTGCAGGCCTACATGACTGACCCGCAATAAAAACCATGGACACTGAGGCTTGGACAAGCTTTCCTATTTGGCAACACTTGGCAAGTACTGTCTCACATAGTTGCTGGAGAATTAAATGCTGCCCACACTACTCCACTGGGAGAGCACAACTAGGTCACGTGTGTCTTTTCCCTTTGTCAATATTAATCCGTATCCCATCACTGAATAAATGATTACCATAAGAATAACACCTTTTCTGAATTCTGTAAACCTTTCTAGCAAGTCATCGAACCAGAGGGTAGTCTTGGAGACACCTGACCATAGTATTATTTGGACACATGGAGGTTAAGAAAGCCAGAGGAGTTCCGTGTGCCAGCCACTGCCTGCCATGCTAAGAGCAGGGTCAAATACCAGCTGCTCCCATTAAGGACTTTATAATTATGCTCCTTAAAGGGGGGGGGACATTCTACAGAAAAACCAAAAGAAAATACTGAGTGTATAATCAAGTGCTTAATTGTGTGGTAGTACTATCATTGCTGCTCCATTTCAAGGAAATACTGAGAAATACAGAGGTCAAGTCATTTTTCTTGTACTATTAATGCCCTTGAAATAATACATTCTCGTCAAGGGCATTTGCTCAGGAGTAGATTAATGTTCACATGCTTGGAAGATAAATTGGGCTACTGACATACCCCTATTAGTTTTTTTTTTTTCCCCCTTAACAGCCACAAAAAGATGCCAATTTCATAGAACTAAGAGGTTTTTTCTTAGGAAAGATAGATCTTAAAATCATTGGAAAATCAAACCATACTTGCTAATCAGTCTTTTTCCTTTTTTCTCCCCCTGCACTTTGTTTAAAGATGGAAAATGTGTCATAAAAATGTACATCTCTTTCTCTCTTCACGAAGCACTGCATTTCATGGGTTGGTGACACCCCAATCTAGCTTTTTAAAGTTTACATTTCAGAATGAATTTTTACAATCTATTTTACAGTGATCTTTAAAAATAAACGAGATGTGTAACATCATAAAGGAAGGCACCAAATGGCTGAACTAACTATCTTAAAGATGATTTTTAAAAAGAAGAAATGTGTATGGGGCGCCTGGGTGGCTCAGCCAGTTAAGAAACTGACTCCTAGTTTCGGTTCAGGTCATGATCCCAGATTGAGCCCTGTGTCTGGGTTCTGCGCTCAGTGGGGAGTCTGCTTGAAGATTCTCTCTCTCCCTCTGCCTTGCCCCCAATTTGCACATGCACATTCTCTCTTTCTCAAATAAATAAATAAATGAATCTTAAAAAAAAAAAAAAAGAAGAAGAAGAAGAAACGGTCAATTTGGTTTTATTCTCCTCAAGAAGAAGTATGCAAATCTAAGCAATATTTCAGAATTTGAACACTGTCCTTTTACTCTGAATCCCAAACTGTGTCTGCCATGAAAATAATCATTGCCCCAGGTTCACAAATACTTGAAATGAAAATATAATAGACAGGAAATTAAGGAGTAGGCCTGCAGAGAAATGAAGATTTTGCTCATTTCTGGTTTTGTTTGGTTTTCAGGGAGGTCTTTCTTGAAAGGGCAAAGAGAAAAATCCTTCCAGTAATGCACATATCCAGAGATAGAGCAGAAGGAAAGAATACTCCAAATAAGGTCTGGGGAGATCGAGTGTAAGTGACACCATTCATGAAGGGGGTGGAAGCTGAACTTGTCTATTTTCAAACAGACTGTCTCCACACATGGAGATAACAGCTAGAGTCAGGAGAAGGTTGTACTGATACAGGGGTTAAAGATGTGAGATGCAGTGGAACACGGGGAGACATTCATAGCGCATGGACCACAGGATGGCAGCCTTATCAAGATCCGCACGGGGAGAGAGGGTGACGTTTGACATTCACCAAGGCAACTTTCTGGAAACAGTTCAGTCAATTGCTTCTTAACATTTTGAAGACTAGAAAAGTGTTTACTTTAAATGGGGCCTGTGCTGATTTTGCTCCCATTCCTGGAGGTGTTGTGTTCTCTTGATGCAGCAGTCAACATCCCCTGATGGTCAATGGTGGGGGACCCACATCACCATGGTAACCTCTAGGGCTCCTTTCTCCTCTGGGGAAAAAAAAAATTCACTACACCCTTGAAAACCTCATATTGAGTCTAACTAAGGAGGGGAAATGAAATATGGCAATTTGACTTAAAATATTCTCCATCTCCAGTCGGAAAGTATATACTTTCAAAAACCTCTTAGAAAATGGTCTTATACTATGACTCGGAATTGAGTTGAACTGTAACATTAGGGAGGGGGAAATGGTAAATGTCTGAACAGATGCTTTGTATTGTCTACAGTTCCTTATTTACATCTTCCCATTAGTATTAACCTTTGATGATACAGTTTATTCAGAGTGAGATCTAAGGGCTCTTCAATTGTCTGTAGGGGTAGAGGAGCTGCTGTGATTGTGTCTTCTCTTGTCTACTCGACTCAGTGATCGTAGATGGGAGGACCGTTGTGTTGTGTCGATTATGGGTCTGTGTCTCCAGCATGTGTAACGCTGTGCCTTCTACATGATGGACATTCGATAATTATTTTGGACTGAATAAATAAAAGAATGATATCACTGATGTCGTCAGTGAATAGAAAGGCATGATCTATTATCTTTGATATGTTTCAGCAAGGTATTCATTTTTATATTTGCTGAGACAAACAAAAAAGCAGTTGATAGTCACATGCTATGTGAAACAGTTTATTCTGGTGAGTTTTTAAAATGGAAATTTTCTAAGTGCCAAAACCCAGCATTTACATTATTTGTTGGGCTGTACAATTTCATCATGATAATAAAATATTGTTTCGATATAAAAAAGATCAGACTCAACTAGCCTGGGTGGTGTCCAAACCATCTGTTTAGGTCCAGAAAACACTTGTAGGGAATAAATATGTCTATAATGAGCTCGTGACTTTCAGATTTGAAACCTTAAGTGCAGGACTCAATAACAGTCCTCAGATGGCAGCTCTCAGAGACATCGACCAAGGAAGAAAATAGGCAAGTTATCGTTGCTAGTCAGATGTGTTTGCCAAGAAAACTAAAACGTTGAAATGTAGGTCACAGATGGAATCCCATTCTTTCACGGTTACAATGTCCCAACCACCAATCTGAGGTTCATACCTGGTTGAGCTCCTGATCAAGACTAAGCACCCAAGTCCCACTTTGTGGGGTTTCATCTGCACTCTCACCTCTCAAGGGTGAGCAGGAAAAATTTTCTTAATCCTCACTTAGGCATTTTTAGCATCTCCCACTAAAAGCTAGGCACTGTGCAAGTTGGTAATATAGCAGTGAGCCACACAAACTCGATTTCCTCATTGTAGTTTGAAAGTAGACCTTGGAATCAACTCTAGAACTGGATCTAACAATGTCTGCCCAAGAGCTAAGCAAATTAATACGCTCTCAGAGAAATCAATAAAATGCTTATAACCAGGAAGAAGAATGTAATCAGCACAGCTAAGTTTGCATCATCCTGGCTGAAAGGATGCCCTCAGGATGCAGGTGAGATCAGGAATATGTATGGTCAAGAAGGAAAAAATGTGACAGATACCAGAGCCCTGTGGATGAATGGCATCCACAATGACTCAGTGAAACCACATTTCCTTAAGCGCCCTGAAGAACGAAGATAGCCCTTCACCTGTCCAAAGACTAGGAGAAATGTGATTGCTCTGTTAAAATAAATACAGGAAAAATTTCAATAATTTCTGAACGCTTTTTTTGGCAATGAAAATTAACCCCAAATTCAGAATCTACCAGCTATATACAGGTGAACTGTAACCCAAATGCTGTTTTAAACAATCACTACACAAATAAAAGCTTAAGAAAGAAATACTGCTATGAAAGCAGACTGAAAACCATGGTTTTTCTTGTGAATTTCAATTTCTTTGCTCTCATAAAAATTTCTGAGAGCAAAGTCAAGAGGGCAAGGGCACGGCAAGTCAGATTTACTCTTCTCACTAACAGAAATCAGAGGAGAGTCCTTCTAGTCAGGTTACAGATGACCACAATTATCAAATTGGTGTCAGACAATTTTTTTTTTCAAACTAGCTGACACGTTCTTTGGAGTATTCCCTGGACAGTAATTGAATAATTATTACAGGGCGCCTACGGTGTGCACGCAAGTGAGATCTGCTGGTCAGAGACCAAGAGACAGAATGAGGTGCATATGGCTCTGGCCTCAGGGGGCTGCGAGTCAAGAGGGGCATAGGATCAGCAAACAATTAATAGGATTATATGTTAAAATATTTTGTAGGAACTCAACAGGCAACGCGAGAGCCAGAAACAGGGAATGGAAGCTGCTGAGAGAGGTTCAGCAGGGTCAGCCTCTCTGAGGATGGCATTTTGGCAGAAACAAAGGATTGAGGAAGAGCTTGGCATGCAAAGGTACCATGGTGGGGACAGTGGGATTATTTCCTGCGGGAGAAAATGCATATACAAATTCCCCAAGAGTCTGATGCATTTTGGGATATGAAAAACACATCAAGTCTAAGAAGAATGAGAGAGAATCAAGAATATAGCCCAACAGGGCTCATTCACCCTGTCGAATCTGGATGTTCATAGGGCTCGGGAAGGATGTAGAGCAATGCTTGGCCACAAGAGCCTTGCAGGCACATGTGGACTGAACCCTTCCTCATCCATTTTCTGCCATAGAAGCATCAAAAACAGTCAAAATAAAAGCAAAAACACACTATAATCTTCTGACATGACATTCAATGAAAACATTACGATCCACATTCGTACATACGATATAAATAATATATTGCAAAGAAAACTTTTGTGTTTGTCATGCCTCTATCACATACCCAAGCCAGCCCTGATCAGGATCTGTGAGGAATCCGCACGCAACATCCCACCCCCATTCCCAACACATGCATCCCCCTCTCCTGGGATCTCTAACCCTAACCACCTTGGCACCCTGGGACTCCAACTCCTGCCTCTTCAACTCAGTGAGACTACGACTCCTATGGGATCCACATGCCCACACCACAGCCTGGGAACGGGTCCCAGTCAGAGCACTGATGAATGTGGAGCCGTGATCCTCCTGTTATTTAGTGCTTGGAAACAATATTATAGTGGGTAATTTCAGGACCTATTTTTTTTTTAAAGATTGTATTTACTTATTTATTTGACACACACATACACACACACACACAGAGCACAACCAGGGGGAGCACCAGGCAGAAGGAGAGAGAGAAGGCTCTCCGCTGAGCAGGGAGCCCCACGAGGGGCTCGATCCCAGGACCCTGGGATCATGACCTTAGCTGAAGGCTGATGCTTAACTGACTGAGCCGCCCAGGTGCCCCTCCAGGACCTCTTAAACTACCTTGGAATATTCTTCTGTTCATGACCCTTCTTCACTCTTGTATAGAAAATATAGAATAATGTAGCCCAAGTGCCATGAAAACACATTTGGGATCTTCATTAGAATTGCACTGAATCTATCAAACAATTTGGAGATAACGGCATTTTCACAAGATTAAGTCTGGTATGCATCTCCACTTATTTAGATTCCAATTAATAGTTCTTATCTCTACATCTCATTTCTAAACTTTGTAATGCATTTGCATTGCTATTATAACACACCTATTATTCATTAGGCTTTTATATGGTTTAACGATACATAGAAAGATCAAGTCAACTATCTCTAAATAGTTATCTTAATTCTATTTAATGCTGTCAGTGACAGAAAACTCACTGTAGCCGATTTTACTGTTAAGCAGCTAACCTTGTCATTAAGGTTTTCCTTATGATGAATGGAAATTATCCGTCGTGTCCCAATTTTACTCTCTGATTTTAAATAGATAAATCTAATCTCTAACATTATTTCTTAGTTTCTACCATTTAAAAATCATTTTACAACCTTTTTAACTGTTGGACAATTGATCTTCATTAAATACTCTGGACAAAAAGAAAAATTGGTATTATGTGCCCCATTTATGGATGGACAACCTGGAAATCCAAGAGTTAAAGAAATGTTCCAGTTTTCACAGCTACTACGTTGGACCTTTTGGCCCTAAATTCAGTGTTATTTCCATCAACACCGAGTTTAGATTATTTCAATCTATTCCACGGAGCAAGGCACAAGGTCACGGACGATAAGAAGCTGACACTGAGCGTAGGGCTTTCTGAAACACATTTCTAGTTTCCAAGCTGTCATGTCTGGAAACTCCCTGGATACAATCAAACTTGGCCTGACGGTCTTTTCAATGGGGGCACTTTGTGTCTTGTATCACCTGGCTATCTACCTACCCAACCAGCACAAAGGATGTAGAAGTTTCTCTAAATATTATTGTTTCAGTACATTCTTGATGACTTTGGATGCAATCATTTATTTGCAGCCCCTTCAAGTTATTGGTCCTTTTCTTCAAATGAATTTTACACATGTGAGAGTGGATTGCAAGCACGACTACAGAAGGGATGGATGTTGCCATCCGTGAGCGGCTGAGTGCTTTGTATGTGTTAAACTAACTCACCCACCAGCCTTACGTGGCAGTTCATATTATCTTCATTTTCAGATGAGGGTTCAATGTTTAAAAAGTGGGAGACCAACAATGTAGACATGCTGACACTATATCTGGGTTACATTTTCCTCAGATTGTGTACCACAATGCAGCACGGAGGTTTTCAAAGAATCTTTAATAGGTAACAAACATAACAGAAGTTTCCACCAAATTCTGCTCTTTTAGCACCACACTCAATAGTGCGCTGATTGAACAAGAAGAAAAAGTACAAGTGGCTGAAATTCAGCTACGTATAATGTGTTGGGAACTTTGCTAGAAGTTGTATACATATTTATCATTGAATCTCTACTCAGATTTATGAGGAAGGTAATGATTTTATCTACATTCTACAAATGAGAAAACTGAGCTTGAGAGGTTCATTAATTTTCCCAAGGTTTCACAGCCAGCAATAACGGGTGGATTCAAACCTGAGACTGGCTGACTCCAAAGCCTTTGTTTATTTCACATATGCGTATAAAAGCCTGCGTTGTGTGCTTATGTGAAACAGTCCCCTTATTCCAGACTTCTAACAATATTTTTATATTCTACTTCAACATGTGGCAGTCCAGAGCACTAAGGCTGCTTAGACTTCTGCTCTAGTGCAGCTTATATTTTAGTGAGGGAGAGATGGAAAAATAAAGAAAAAAGATTTTCAGATAGTGATAACTGCTATTCAAATTTAAAGCATGGAGACATGTTAGCTAGTGAGTGACTGCAGTCGTGACATTTAAGCTGGGACCAGAATGACACAAAGGAGTCAGCTATGCAAAGATCTGAAGACAAAGAAATATGGAATAGCATGTGTCGAAACCAAACGATGGATCCCCTGAGATTGGTGACAATGAAGGAAACCACGGCCTCCAGTTCGGCTGGAATCCAGAGAACAAACCATACAGGGAACAGCATGGAAGGCAGAGAGACAGTCACAGTCTATGCAGACTCCTTCGGCCACGGTCAGGAACTCAGAATTCATTTTAATAGGAAGCCCTGAAAAGCCTTGAAGTGGGAAGTATGTGCAAAATATCACTGAGGGTCTAAAAATATCAGTGTGCAGGTAGGATGGAGTCTAGATTGTAGATGGGTACACGTGGATGCAGAAAGACTTGTGTGTGTTATATGTATCACTAATTTGAGCAAGTTATGATGGTGTCTTCGATCAAGATGGTAGAAATGAAGAAAGAGAGAAGTGGATGGATTAGGGAAATACTCTTCTTTAGTAAGCAGACCTTCCTGATAGATTGGATTTGGAGGAAAAAAGGAATTGATTTTAGAGTTGTGCTTGGCCAGCTGGATATCTGTGCCATTTACTCAGATGGGGATATATCCGATACTGGGACAAGGAGAGATGTGGAGGAGGGGAGAGATAGGGTCAAGGGTTTTGTTTTGGGGGGAGATTTCTGCCACGTGAAATGTGAGACACCTCTGGAACACCCTAGTAAAGATAGAAAATACTTACTAAACCTCCGCCACAAGTCTTTGAGTTGGAAAGGACCGTGCCTCTCTCTTACTGAGTGTTAAGTGAGGCCTGGAGACGGTGCATTACTTCCCAAGATCACAAAACCAGTAAAGGTCTAGCTGAGGCTTGAACCTAGATCTGAGGAACCCTGGTGTCTTGGCCAGTCTCTCATCCTGACCACGTCCCTTGTCTTCAAACATGATGCAGACGCAGCAGACTGTTGTGCAGGGCGAAATGGTGCAGCTCAGTGTGACGGCTGACGTGAGTTAGTCCCCGAGAAAGCACAGTTGGAAGATTCATGGACACTCTGCAGAGTAATCGGTCCACAGATAAAGCGCCCAGGTGCATGGGGACCAGCTCCTCTCAGCACTGATTTCCCAGAGGAGCTCTCACTCAGCATTTGAGCAGGAAAAGAGGACTATCAGAGCGCTTCCCAATCAGAGTCGCCAGAAGCACTTGTCAGGCGCACAGGTTAACCGCTCATTATTTCGGGCTTTGTCCACTCCAGACATCTCGGACAGCAGCCGCTTTGTGGATCTTCATCCTTGGGACAGCTCCTGAGCCAGAGGCGGAGACTTTGGAATATTAGGGTAGCAAGTGTGAGTGGAGACAACTAGTCCAGTATCTTCCTTTTCTAAAATGCATTGTAAAATAAGTTGACCGACTACGTAAGGATTGAATGAGTAAGTTACTGCGGTGCCAAGAACATGAGGTCTCTGATTCCTGTCCAGCTCTGTTCCTCCATCAGAATGCTTTTCTGTTGTTTTAATGACATATTTACCATTCCCCAAATTAAATACCAGCTTTCTCTCCTCTTTGTACAATAGGCTCCCCGTTTTATAATGACAACTGCATCCTGCTTACTTGCTGACCTCCCTGTGCTTCCCCTCTCCACCCACGGGCTGGGCTCCGGCCGTTGGAAACCCTGAGCGCTGCCACAGCCTAGTAAGCAGACTCAGACACACTCCAAGTCAAGTTGCCTCCAGGGCACTTGCGGAGCTCTGGGAAGGGGACCGACGTGCACACAACAGGGGAGGCTCTCAGAGGATATTGGCAGCATGCACTTGCCAACCAGCTGCAGAAAGCTTTAAAGGACAGTGTCGCATAAAAAATGAAAAATGTTGATTGAGGACATATTGCCCTTGATTGAATGCTAAAGGAAACCTGCTGGCAGAAAAAAAAATAGATAGGAGAAAGCAATAGGTTAGAGAGCAGAGGGAGCAAGGAAAATAGGTTTGGTAATCCCACCAGCTGTAGAAAAAGTTCTATTTGTCACTCCATAGCAAACATCATTTAGAGTGAGATTTTGTGTTGGGTACCAGAAATTCAATCCTAGGAATCTATGGAGATCTTGCCACATTTTGCTTTAGGATTGTCCCAAGCTAAGGAACACTTCACACCTCTTCTGAAAATGCCTGTGTAATGGGTCCGCATTCTGTCCCATTCTTGCCACTTTGTCTGAAGGCCCTAGAAGGGTGGGGCAGGAAGAGGATGTATATTTACAGCCTTTGGAGCCAGGCTCTGGGACTTTATAATCCATTGACCTCCAAAGATGTAATTTGGTTATATTCTCAGAACCACTAGCAGCTATTTCATTATTTATCCCTGCGGGGGATCTGGCTCGCTGCCAGCACACCACGAGGCTTTCTCCTTCTTCCCACTAGCTGTGTGGCCAGTGGTTTATGTGATTCTTTGGTGGATTCCCCTTCCCCAAGTCCACTCACTCACTGGTTCTCAATGCCTAGAGAGGATATATTTCTGAGGAATGTTCTGGATTTATGGTTGTGGGAGGCTCTACTGTGATCTGAGCAAGAGATCATTTTTACCTACCATCCAGCACAACTGCACTCCTCACCAGAATTCCTGGCCACACACCTGACAACTGCCCTCATTTCCATAGAATCTTATAACATGGTCACAAGAGGCAAGAAGGTCATCAATCACATCCCAAAGCAAAATGATATTCATCCTTTGACACCAAGAAGGCACTACTGGGAGGGGACACATATCAGGGATGCTAAGAAACTACTGTATCAGAGGGAGGTGTGGGGAGCATTTTCCAGTTTTGAGGAGAGGGAGGCAAAACATCTGCTTACATATATCCTGTTGCTTTACTGAAGGATCTTGAAGACTGGACAGGATATTACTGTGTCAAAGTCTTTGGACCTATCGATTCTACTTTGAGAAATAGATCATAAGAAATGTTAGCTAATTTTAAAAATGTTTAGATCTAGTTAATTATGTTTGACACAACATTTTTCATACAAGAAAAAATAGTAAACAACCAGAATGCTTAGTCATAAAAGCTTAGTTAAATAAATTTTGATCAACTATATAGCACAACACTATATAGATAAAGTGACGTTCATCTGTGTAAAAGAGAATTTATCCATATAAAAGACATTCAAACTATTTGGTGAGAAAAGTAAAACAAATTTCTAAATTGAGCGTGCAGTAGGACCCATTTCAGGTAGTTAAAATATACACAGAATCGGGGAAGTATGGCAAACATTTAAAACATATTAACAACAGTTTTTTTACAGAGGTGCTTTTATTTTCTAATTTATTCTCATTTAAATTTTGAACTATTCTAAAATGAACACAAAATTACTCATGCAATACAAAAGTAATGAAAAGTTTTAATAAAGAAGAAGGCCTGGCATGCATTAGATATAATTTGGTAGAGAGAAGCCACATTGCTATTGCCTACCAGGTGCTACACGGGAACAGACGAGAAGAAGCCAGTTCTATTCTCCAAGGACTGACAGCCTGGGGGGCAGAACTGGGATGAAAGGTGCAAAGGGTGGGATACTAAGTTCCCTGAGAACATCGGTTTTCCTAAGGTGACACTGTGGGGCTGTCTCTGTGGCCTTGTGCCATTTTCTCTGTTTAATAGTTTCAGAATATATCAAGGTAAAAATTCACCAGCTGTCATCTACATATTGAGAAAGACAGTTTCGGGATGGTAGTTTATCTTTCCAAGGATCCACTGAGGTCCTTCCAGGCATCTAGGGCATGAGTATTTGGATCTTTCTGCCTGGACTTCCCTTCCTTTTCCTGATATTCTGTAGCTGGCTCCTATAACTTGTCAACATAGGTCTTAGAGAGACCCTCCCTGACCACTCTGTCTAAAACAGATGCAATGCACCCCAGCCACACGTCATCTGATGTGTGTGTGTGTGTGTGTGTGTGTGTATGCGCGTGCTCGCATGCGCACACGTATTTGCATAAAGGCTTTGTCTGTTTTGTGTTTATTATAGCTCAGGTGTCTACGACAGTGGTTGCCATGTGATAGGCACTTATGTCTACTTCTGGTGAATTAATAAATAATTCTGATGCCTCAAAGGTAAAGTGAATTATATATCCTAACACCAACATTGTTTTAGGTTCACATCGATGGTGCAGAGAAAAGCATGGAGAGATGAAGGCCATGAAGAATCCCAATCCTATCCCTGATGAGGGTTGAATCTCTTTGGACTTCAACAGAGTAGCTGACCAGGTAACTTCAACCCTGTGTTCACTAAGCTAGTGCTGTATAAGTGATTATACATATACATATTATACATATACGTATTATTAATTCTCATTTGGCATAGCTGCATTTAAGGCTAGTCTAGATCTATTCTGTGTACTATACACCCAGGGCCTCTCCATGTTTTGTGCAGAACTCTAGGACATGCCATTCCCAACATCTTCTAAGTGAATGCCATTCTCTCCTTCCCAGATCCACACTGGCGTGTTTGCCAGGAAGCTCAAGTGATCAGTGGGAAAATGTGGGAGAGTTTGAGTGACCAACGAAGTCAATCATTAAAATAATTTAAATTCATGTCTCATTGGATCAGAGTTATCATCTTCATACATTGGGTGGGGGTGGCCATATGGGATCATTGGTTTCAGGTGACCAGCAGCCCTAGACCTGAAAAAGCTCTTTCTAACCTTGAGTCTTTCATCTCACCAAATATACTGTCTCAAGATACAGACTTCTGAATCATGGGGATCTTTCTGTTGAATTTGAGTCATTCACTTTCCAACAAGTAACCTGTAACTGACTTTCCCCAGAGAAGTTATGGTCTTATTGATTTATTATGTGACTTTAATAGTATGACTGTTTAGAAAATTTGCAGACCTCACAGCCAGAATTATTTCCTCTGGAAAAACAATATTTAGGGTGAGATCCTTAAGAGGAGAAACCGTTTCATTAACCTCTGCATCTCCCATATGTAGCAAAGTACTTGCCACAGAGGGTTCCACTCGATAACATCGGCTACTCTGTTAAATGACTGAATGACCGAGTGAGGGTTCTAGCCATGAGGTTTGTCTCTTAAATCTGCAGTGTTTGATGCTCTCCAGCTTTCTACTTGGCCAGGGTGCTGTCCTACTCCAGATTTCTTTTTAATGACTCTTTAAATTACTTTATTGGTATAACCTACAAGCCATGAGTTGTACTGAATGAGCTCCTGGAACATAGCCAGATCCAGGTTCCTGGAATGATGATTTTTGATACAATCCAAGCATGCTGGACTGGACACAGGAGATGGAAGTGAGTGTCACATTCTGAGCAGCAATGGTAGGTGAGAAGTATGAACACACTCCAAGGCACAGCTACAAATATTCGAAGGCAGCTTCAAATACTGCCTTTGTGATGAAGTAACAGGGAAAGGTTGAGGCCAAAATGCAGCAAAGTAAGACAGCACAAAAACAGAAACAGAGAAACAAACGTATTGATACAGTGGCCGGTCAGTTCCATGTCCTGAATAAGCAGGTATCTATTTATAAGTAAACTCTTACAGTAACACTTAGTTCGTATCTCCCACTTACTAAATGATAAGCCTAAGCCTACGGCCTGCCACTGAGCCTCAATTTCTGCCTAGACAGCAGGGTTATGAAGGCGGTCGAGTGAATTAAGGAAGATGAATTGATTTTATAGGCTCTAATATACTACGCAAATAGGAGTTACTCTGCTTTCCGTATGTGAAGAGAGTGATGGTATTGAATCAAACAGACCAACTTCACCAGCATAACCAAAACTGGTGTTACCAGTTCTTTATACAAGAGGCATATGGGGATAAAATCAGTGGTGGGTTGGAACCGATCCCCATTGGCTTCCAAAAGCTGATATGAATCTATTCTCAAGTCTCAACGCGGCTAATTTGAAATCAGCCTCCGTGGGAATATTTACACCACGGCATTTGGCAAAAGCTACAAATCAGGACCTCTTTATTCCCTCCCTTGAGAGACAGTTATTAAACTTTACTGGCACACAACCGGATGAAATGTGTGTTATTTTTCACAGTCAATGTCATTTTTATTTTTCTCCTATCTAGTCAAGAAGAGATTTTTCTATTTGTTTTGTACTGGCCCTTTCAGACGGCAGCATTCCCGTAGATCAGCAACATAATCAGCATTCGCAAGAGAAGGAGGGAGGAAAACAGCGCTCTACATAAGAACCCTGTGTCCACTTTTCTCAGATGAATTTAAATTCCGAGGTCTATGTATTTTTTGATTCCATATGCTACCATGAGGTCTCAGTAAATATCATTCAATGGCTCTGATTTAGTAACAGTAACACACACACAAATTCAAGTCATCTGCCATCTGGGGGACTTTGTACATGAGTCAGTAGTCCCAGTCACAGGACTGCTGTCAGTAGATTCTCAGCTCCAACCTGCCTGAGATGGTTGCAGTCAATAGTTTCTACCCTGCGGTTGAAAGATTCAGGCCCCATTTATATTTTTAAAAGTGGCATTAACCTATAAGACGATAGGGAGACCCAGGTTTCTGTCTGCTGACCCCTCTCAAAGACGAGGTCCCGCGCAGAAAGAACTTTATGTACCTCCTAAGGATATGGGGGCGGGGGCGTTAGAGATGCTCTGCCCATTCATCCTGCCCCGAATACACACTGACCCCACCATGAGCTGGACTCCCACTTCTAGATTTGCTACCTAAAACACTAACATCCTCTTCAACTAAGGTCCTGAAGCTAGTCAAGTACGGTTAGTGCCCCAAGTCCTGATGTGTGGTTTTTCGTGGTGAGAAAGATTTGCATTAGGAAACAGTATGAACAAACAAAACAGCATATGAAGACATTGCAAGAACTTTGGGGTGATTTCTGATCTGCTCACTTTCTGCCAGGGCAGCCAGAGTTTTTCTGTCTCCTTGATTTTAAATAGCGTAGCATTTAAATGATCATTTTGTTTCCCCACCCCCACTGCTCCCCAATCTAAACGACAAAAGAAGGAATTTAACCTCATATCCTCGCTCTGAAATTAGCTCTATTGTCAAAAGATGACAGCTGTATCCTGATTTCAAGAATTTCATGTTGGAATAAAACAGCATTTTTGAAACCATTGTGTTACTTCAAACAGATCTGTAATGGTCCCTCAGCAAACCATTTTCAGAAGGCTTGGGTAAGTAAGATAAAAAGACACCATTTCTAAAGAGTTGCTTTTATGGGCTAGGTCAGAGTGCTCTTTCCATGTTGTTCATTCCCAGTCGAATTCCCTAATAGTCCGTCTCCTCAGCTAACAGATGCCCGGCCTCATGTCGGAACCAGATCGCGCCACCGCTGAGATGCTATCCAGCTCCTTTCTTATTGAGCCGTTTCCCTAGCAGATGGTGCAATGCTGCAGGCATACTCCTTCCTGTTAATTACCAGCCTTCGCTACAGATGGAAATGTCAGTCAGCCTCACAGGTCCTGGTTCCTGCCATTGCCTCAGTCCATAGCCCTCTACCTAGGCAAGATGCTGCCAACACACACCATGTGTTTTGTGACTGCTGACTAGGCAGGCAACAAAAAACAACTTACTTCATGAATATTCATGGCGGAATGTTTAAAGTTCTGTTCATCTGCGATGCTTATAGATCTGCTTAAAGGGGGTTGCACCTTCCTAAGAACACTCTGCCCCTTGTTTTCTTACACTGAGGATATGCGAGTTACCAAAGTGAGTTGCCATGGCAACATAGAGAGGACCATTAACCGTCGGCCATTTGGAGCCTTCTGTAGGCACATCAATTTCTGACTAACGTTCTTCCCATACCTTTAAGTGTCACTTAATTATTCTTGTCCTGCCATAACAGACCAATAGTCACCAAGCTGAACTGATTAGCTAATAACTGAAGGTTTTCATTAAACCGTGATTATCTCATCTGTACATATGTAACCAAATATGAGTACCTCGATCTTTCCTGGTATTTAAACATCCTAAATGCAGATAGATGGATTTTGGAAGTCATTCTTTATTCATTAAATCAAATTATTTTACTCTTTGTAGAAAACCTTTTAGGAATCAAAAATGGGTATCTTTTCAGGTTTATAGGATAAAGTTAGGGGTCAGTTTTAAGAGTAAAGAAAGGGAGAGGAGGCCTGAACCAAGCATTTTAATGCTCGTAATTCAGGGGAGACTTCCACAGCTGATGCTGTGTTACAGGTGAGGTCACGCAGGGTGGTGGAGGACGTCACAGAAGCCCAGCACTGTGTCTTCCCAGCAGGCCTTGCTCTCCATGATTCAACCCAGAGAAACACTGACTACCCCACACATAGGCAAAAGAGCTTCCAGCTGAAGGGAGTCCTCTTTCTGTGGACGCCATCAGCAGCACCCTGGGAGGGCAAACAAGCAATGTGATTGGCGTACAGGGCTGCGAGGCAGGTTTCATGAGTCCTGAAGGATTTCTTTCTTTCTTACAAAAAGTGAGTTTATTTTTGTTAGGTATGTCTTGCTCTGGAATGAGGCTCCACCCTATGGGATTCCTCATGGGGAGGAGAGCTGCCAGAGTGAGTGGGAAGGGAGGAGAGCTCCTGAGCTAGGGGCAGTGTCAGAAGATATCTAGAGGCTCCCGGTGATACTTTGGAAGCTCAAGTCTTCTTTCCAGGTTCTGTTTTAAGAAGAAGATTTGATGTATATGCTTTTCATGTTTAGAAGAAAAAGAAGGCATGTTTAGGTATTTTACAGGCAGATCAGAAATGACATTATTCTGAAGGGGGCCCCTGAAAAAAACCTATACCATAAATATTTCATAAATTCCATATTTCACTGTAGGAAAGGATGCATCTCCAGGGTGGGTATGGAGATGATGCCAGGAGTGAAGCCAGGGCCCTTCGTTTTCTGATTCAAAATTCACTCTGATTGCATCTTGCAATGAAGAATACATGCAGTGGTGTGCAGATAAATGTTTAACAAGCTCACCAAATAATAATAATCAATAATAATAATGCTGGTATATATACACATGTATATAGCTTCATTATAAATTTTACTCATATAAAGGATGTCTAGGACATGATTTACACATAACGATAAAATATACAATGCTCTTCACTGTACACTCTACATAAGAACTCATTCTTTCAAAATGCTTTCACTGATTTTTGCCAAACTCTTGTAACTGTAGCCAATCCATAGCTGCAATTCAACCATGATATGAAAATTGAATCATATCACTTCCTAAAAGTTCTTTTCCCATTAAGTTTATTTTCATTAAGTCTGACACGTGGCTTACTGTTAAACTATTTCTCACTCTCACATAAACCGTATTCACTACGTATGTCAGAACGTCCTCATCGTTCAGAGACGTGAGTGGGTTCTTTGCCTCACTGGATAACAGGACTCAAATATTGGAAGAATACTTCTCCAACTTGCTGTGCTCTTCGCAAGGTAGTGACTACATGCATAACACACTTTTAAATTTAATCTGCATTACTAACATCGTCTCCATCATCTTCTTAAGCCTCGTCAATCAACAAAGCAATAATCAAGCTTTGATTTATGGTGTTTGCCAATTTCTCTGGTATAAATACTCCAACCATGGCCAATATCAAGTTACCAAAATGATGTCACTGAATGCAAATTTGGGGAGAGATATATAGTAAGCACAGGTGACTTTTAATAACGGCCATGTTTAATAACTAACGTACAATATTCCCCACAATTTAGCAATAGGCTCCTGCAGGCTAGTGATGAATCAGCTCAAACACACTGCTTGGGGGTTCGGTCTCTAGGCTTTCTTCATCTTTCCCTGGAATAGTATCATATTACACGTGTGTGTGTTTACAAATGTGTAAAATCACATAAATTTTCGAAGTCTTACTTAGGAGGAGCTTAATAAATCATTGAATAAATTGAACTGAATGGATGCACACTTAATGAAGCTAGTTGAAAAGATAAAATGCAAACACATGGGAAGTTTAATGACATTTGGCTGGTTTTTGCTTTGTGCCAAGGGAGACTGAACAGGAAAATAAAACTTCAGAGAGGGCAAGAACTTTCCATGTAGTCTGGTCAGGGCAGGCAAGGGGCTTGGCCTCAACTTAGAAAACAGATTAGATTTGGATTGATGGAGACAAGGAAAGGATATTTCAGCAACTGATCCAAGGGATACTTACTGATTAATTATTAGTCACCATAAACATTATATTTTACATTATTAACAATCCTCAAAAGACAAAAAAATTACTATTTTTTTTAAGTAGGCTCTACACCCAGTGCAGAGCCCAACATGGGGATTGAACTCACAGCCCTGGGATCAAGACTTGAGCTGAGATCGAGTCAGATGCTTAAGCAACTGAGCCACCCAGGCACCCCAACACAAAATTATTCTAAAGAATGTTTCATTTTCTAAGCAACTGGAGGGATCCAAAATAAACCTCAAAAATTAATTACATTATTTAAATTACCAAGTTTACCTAAAACAGCTCTTAATAATTAATATTATATCTAAAGGAAAAAAGGGCCTTCTTTATATATACAATATCTTTGAAGCTTCCATGGGAAGTAACAGCAATAAAAATGCATCAATAAACCAAAATTTGCTTGCAAGATTTTGTCGATATATGGAAAGTCTGAATTTGGTCTTCAGAGTGGAAGAGAGAGGAGCAGGTATGCAATGACAGGTCAACTCGGTAAAAGCTTTGCTGACAATTAGGACTTGGGGGAATTTCCTACTTAGCCAGTCTGCCCCGAAAGAGAGGGTTCAGCACCGGTTCTAGGGATGACCATGAAAGGGGCAGTTAGTCCTTTCATTTCCGATAATGGGATGGAAGAAATTATAGATCTACAGGGGAAAATAGATTTTTTAATCATAAAATGAGAAAATAGGTCTATAATTTGGAATCTAAAGATATCTAAACTTCTAATAGAGAAAATGAATGAAAAATATAAATAATTCATAGAATAGTAAATTTTGAAAAAATGACCGAAAGTAATCAAAACTGAAAATAATTTGATCTTGTCAGTAACGTAATTTAAACAATGAGATGCTACTTTCTTCTAAAAAAGTAAGCAAAGACCGCAGAAGTCACTATATTGTTGCCTCTTCCAACATGAGAGGGATACCCACTGCTGTGAATTGCTATTACTTTGTTTCTAGAAGTCAGTCTGACACAGGCATCTAGAATCATAGATGCACTCACACTCTGAGCTAGTATTTCCAGGTCCCGAAGAAAAAAATCACAACTGTAATCTAAGAATTGTTCATTGTGGAAGAAAATGAGCCCCTAAACTTCTAGAAGAAAAATAATTAAATGTGTTATGATCAGTCTGTCTGCCTATCTCTCTCTATCTAATGAACAAACTGATTATGCAGGGAAATCATCAAAGGAAGAAAATATACCAAGATGTAAATAGTGGCTGTTACTAAATGATAGATTAAGGGTGATGTGGGGGACTTTGTGTACATTTTTCAAATTGTCTACATTAAGCATGTTTTGCTTATATAACCAGAAAAAGAAATCAAAGTTATTTTAGAAAAGAAATACACTACTTTCTAGAAGAGCAAGGTTTGAATCCACACAGACCTAGAGTTGTTTGCTGATTTGAGTCTCTATTATCTGTGCAACATCGGTTAAATATACATGTACTTGGGTCTCAGACTTCATGCTTTTTAGAAGGGATAATAACAGGATTCTTACAAAGTTACTGTGGGGACTACATAAGCATACTTACAGAGCGTTTGACATATATATATGGCAGGTGCTCGGTATGTGCTCGTTTTCTTGCCCAAATTCACCACGCTTCTGAGCGATACCAACTAATAAAATCAGAAGATCAAAATAAGATCTCTTTCAGTCTTGTTAATTCTATCAAAAAGCCTCCTCTGCATCCTCTCAACCGAGTGAGGGTCAGGCCCGTGGAATGCTAATAAGCCTCGCAAACACAACGCCATCCTGCGTGAGCTTTTGCTGCTCTCCTAAGCATCTGTCAGGAAGGATCATGCTCTTAAGTTTGCCAAAAATTATATCGTTCATACCGTCTGCTCAAGACGTTTGGGCAAACCTTAGAATAGAAAGATCATATTTTGGACAACCATTCATCAGAACTGTAACCCCACCAGATATTGGTTTGGGACCTGGAGTGTAGAAGGGAAAGAAGACTGCATCCTTCGAAAGCGTGACAACACCCCTACCTGAAAATGAGGTAGGGACTGAAGATGTGTCTCAGAGACAGAAAGCAAAATCCAAAGGCAGCAAAAAGACAGCACAGATTTGAAAGAGGAAAACGAGTGAAATCTGCTTCTGGCCATCGGATGAAGCTGATGTAATCTGGGCTGACTCCGGGGACAGCCATGGTGCCAGCTTTGGAGACCACATGGCTTCTAATGAGGCCAGGCCCAGTTGCAGCTCAGAAGAGCGGGTGAGCGGCCAAGCCTCACCCAAGGACAGAACAGCCTTAACAGCTGGTGAGTGAATTAACTCAGGCAGACTGAGGGGACCGAGGTGAAGGGACATTTGAATCTTTCCCTGATGCAGAGGGAAAGAAGAGAACATCCCAGGGAACTCAGCCACCACGGCCTATTTGTCTTCTCTTAGTTTCTTCTGGCACGCTCCTCTGGGGACGAGGGGGAAAGGAGAGTAGAGCAGAGCAGCTCTGGGGGCTGAGGAACGTGGATTAGTGACACACTGCAGTGTTGAGAGCCAGTCAGGGGTCTGCAGGTTTTTCAAGGCAGAATTCGACTTTTGCAAAGGAAAACTTATTAGGTGATGTGCACTCCTAAGAGCAGGACACTGTATATATGTCCAGCTTGTATAAAATTGCCCAGAAAACAGTGTTGACTTGTTATATACTGCCTCTACTTCAGAGATTCACCCGAATAGAGAGTGGGCAGCCGCAGACCCCTGTCCCTGGAAGTGCCCAAGCAGAGGCTGCAGGCTGATCCTGGAGGGGTGGCAGAGGGAGTTCTTGCACTGAGTGGCAATCAGCAGGGCCTGGGGGGGCCTGGGGGTGGGGGGCATGCAGGGAAAGCCAGTGCCTTGCAGTTTGAGCACTGTCCTGCCACCTGGTGGCTGAATCCCTAAATTGCAAGAGCAGTTCTTGGCTCCCAGGAAGCCTCTAAATAAGTGAAATTGCAAAATCCTCATGAGGTGAAGCCATTTTGACAAATGTCAAAGAGAGATGTGAGCATTTCAGAAGGATGGGTAGAAAAAAAAATAAGCATATGTTGTGGGAGAAAATAGCTTCCCTGATGAGAAAGAGGCCAAATCACATGTGAGTGGGCAGGCAGGAAACAGAGGAAGCAAATGCAGCACCCAGGGTGTGGGCAAGAGACCGCATGGCCACCGCCCAGCGGGTTAGTGCAGGAAGATCTACCTCCTCGCCGAGCTGAGGTTAGCCATTCCCACGCAGCCAAGGAGAAAGATCTGGTAGCCTTCTGTTCCCCTCTCTTCAGGACATTCTACAACTCATATTTAAAAACCTTCCCAACATGGCACAAAGTCCTTTGCTTCCCTCATCAGCAGCGGGCCTTAGTTCCGTTTTCTTTCCCCACTTCCGTTTTATTCCTTCCCACTCCTGTCTTTATTCCACAGGTGTGGCCACCTTCTCGTGTCACTTCCCATGTCTGGAACACACAGACAGCGGACAGGCACAAGGACAGCGGACAGGGAAGGAAGAACGCAGGGGCAGCCGGCTGCAGCACCGGGGCCAGCCCTGCGCGGTGTGAGCACACAGAGGAGGGCGCTGCAGCCAGAAGGAGCGATGCTGGGGAGGCAGGGGGTGCAGACGATGGACGTCCAGGTGATACCCGAGGACGTGGACGAACTAGTCAGGCAGAGAAGGGCGTTCTTGGGGAAGTGGTGCGGGAGACATTTCAAATAGAAGGAACAATAGGCGAAAAGAGATTAAAGCTGAAAGACATGTCTGTGGAAACGGCGGAGTGGCTATTCCACACGGGAAGGGGGCCAGAGGTAAGTTTAGAAGGACTGCAAAGGATCAGACTCTGAAAAATAAGCTGGTGGCTTTGAATTTTAACCTGGAGTCCTGATGGAGAATTGGAAGCAGGGGAGGAGAGGCCACCTGACAGAAGCAGATAAACATTCTGGAGAGATGGCTCACGTTGCAGGAGAAGAGGAACAATTCTGGACCCTGTGTCTGCACAGGCGGAGGAGGCCTTTGCAAGTGAAGCCACGGAGGAACAGTCTGGATGAAGGCAGATTCAAGAGCTGTTTAGAAGGCAAGACTGACCTTGGCATTCCTATTGGATGTGCAGGCCAGTGAGGGGCCTAGATTGACTCCCAGCTTTGGACTACCAGATGGCCATCTTGGCATTCTCAGCTCGAAAGTGAGGACGTGAACCATGTGGGGGAGACGGTCACTGTGTCCCTCGGCACCTGGACCTGCAGAGCTGGGGCCAGGAGCTGGAGCTCGGCCTTCCTTGGCTTCCCCTCTCCTCTTGTCCTTTCTGTTCTTTGCCCCTTATAACGTCTCAACTCTAACCACTCCTTCCTCTTAGTTTTTCTTTAAAGGGAGTCTTGTTTAGACTCAGACTCCAGGAAGAAAGTTCCGGAGGGGGACACTGAACTCGTATTTGAAGATTTCAATCACAGGACACTGTCCGTGGACCCCTCCGCTCACCCTGCAACTTCCATTGCTTGCCCTTGGATGCAGCAGCCGCATGCAGTCTCCTTCCTCGATTCCTTTTTCTTCTTCTGTTAAACCTATGAAATCCTGACGTTTAAGAGGATTTTTTAAAAGGTGGTTTTCCTGGAAAAGACAATTCTTTAAACAAAAACCCAGACTGTACCAGAATGACAGACAGGTAGGTGGCAGAAACATTAAAGGCATCTGATTTTCCAACATGGTCCTGGGAATGGTGTGGCAGCTTTGCCGCTGATGCACCAGGTGGTGTGTCTCTCCCTGGAACGAATCAACTCCCGCACCACTCTTCTGTGGGCCGAGATGGCCAGTTCTGGCTACTGAACCCATCCTGTCACCTCCATTTAGGTCCTGGAAACAGGCTGAGCTCTTTCATGGTTCCCTGTAAATTTCAAAGTGTTTCTTCAGCTGCATAAGGTCAAGTGCTGCCAATCCTGTTGGCTTTAATTAGTCTCCCGCCTTGAGCTTGGAGAGGGAAGTGGGAAAATGTGAGCTCCCCCATCCAGGCCAGGCTGTCCTAAACTCCCTTTCCCATGGGGTTTTGTTGGACAACTTCTTGCGGAGAAAGGGGTTCCATTAGCCTCATGGAGAACTCATGGAAACTGGAACCCTACCCATTTTTCTCTTTTCTCCCTCTTGCATTCTTCCTTTCTTGGGTTCATGCCAAAATCATTTGCCTGTTTCCTTTTTACAGAGACAGGATGGATGGAATGTGTTCTTTCAATGTTATCCAAACTACCATGTTCAAAGAGAAAGAAAAGCTCAGCAAGTCTTTGAAAAGGGCTGACACGATGTCCATGGTAGGAGCAAAGACACACAGATCCTCCTAGACATTGTAAACTTTATAGCATCAAAGAAAGAGTCCAGACTCTGGGGTCAAGGCATTCATGTCCAAATTCCATCTCTATATTTCCCAAGTTATTTATTCTTTTGAGTCCTGATTTTCTCATTGGCCAAATGGAAATAAAAATACTTACCTGTATTAGTCAGGGTTCTCCAGGGAAACATAACCAGTAAGGTATATACAGATATATATAAGAGAAGCTTTATCTTAGGAATTGGCTCATACAATGATGGAGGCCAAGAAGTCCCACCATCTGCCATTTGTAAGCTGGAGAACCAACAAAGAGAATAGTGCAATTCTGTCTGAGCCCCAAAGCCTGAGAATCAGGAGGCCAATGGTATAAATCTCATTTAGAGTTTAAAAGAAAAGATTTATGTCCCAGCTCAAGCAGAGAGAGGGTGAATTCACTCTTTCTCTGCCTTTCTGTTCTACTAGACTCCTTGATGTATTGAATGATGCCCACCCACAATGGAAAGGGTATTTTTTTAATTCATTCTACTGATTCATTTTTTTTTTTTAATGATTTTTTATTATATTATGTTAGTCACCATACAGTACATCCCCGGTTTCCGATGTAAGGCTCGATGATTCATTAGTTGTGTATAACACCCAGTGCACCATGCAATACGTGCCCTCCTTACTACCCATCACCGGTCTATCCCATTCCCCCACCCCCCTCCCCTCTGAAGTCCTCAGTTTGTTTCTCATAGTCCATAGTCTCTCATGTTTCATTCCCCCTTCTGATTACCCCCCTTTCTTTATCCCTTTCTTCCCCTACCGATCATCCTAGTTCTTATGTTCCATAGATGAGAGAAATCATATGATAGTTGTCTTTCTCTGCTTGAAAATACTAATCTCTCCTGGAGACACCTTCATAGACGTACAAATACTGTTTACCAGCTATCTGGGCATCTCTTCATCCAGTTAGCTGACACATTAAATTAATCTACCTTATAGAATTTTCATAAGGATTAAGTGAGATGATAAGAATTGGAGGAATCTTACCTCTTACGAATCCCCCCACCTCTTGCTTCAGGTTTTTTGCTTTTCTTTTTCCAATGTGTCATAATTTTTTCCAACACAAGGCCTCACATGTACTGTGATATTTGCCTGGCATATTCTTTGGTCCTCATCCTCCCACAAGACCCCAAACATTTGTCAGGACTTAAACACAGAATCCTCTCAGAAGTCTTCCATGACTTTCCAGAATGAGAGGTGTCCTCCAGTCATCTGCACGTATGGCATTCTTGTTCTACTACAGGGTGCAACCAATGGTCTTAGCATGACTACAAAGCCCTTGATGTGATCCTTCCTGACTGTTCCTGGCTTATCTCTTACCACTCCTTGTTCTCCCAAATTTGCATCTTCTCAGAGGACGACTTAGGTCACACTCTCACAGAATTCTAATTCTTCCCATGTGATTCAGGTAGCTCCTTCCTTCACTGGAAACCCTGCCACTCTCCCACCTCTGGTTTCCCAAGGCCCCTGGGTCTCCTTCTGTCATAGTACTTCAACCCTGCTGGGTACGAACCCCATGTTCTCAGTTCTATCTCACTGGGCTGTGGACTCCTGGTAGACAGAGGCTTTATCTTGTCCATCTCCACAACCTTAGTTTGTATTGCAGTGCTTAAGACACAATGGTATTGATGTCACAGTAAATAAACATGGAATATGCCCCACCAGGCTGACGCATGGTTTTACAGTCTCCCCCATTCTTCTGCTTCTATGGCTGATCATCTCCCCTTCTCAGTCTCAACTGGTATATCAGAGCTTGACTCCTTGTTATCTGATATAGCACCCTTCAGTTTTGAATGGGAATACCCTCAAACTAAAGAAAGGTGTCTTGTTTTGTTTTTTGTAAGAGCAAATATTTGATTTAATTAGATTAGCAATAAGGAAGAATTTTGGATTGTCTGCTTTTGGGGAGTTTGTTAGGACAGTATTTCTTAAATTGTGTTGTTTGAATCACTTGCAAAAGTCACAATCTTAGGTTCTTTTCAGACCTGCACAATCACAGTCTCTGGAAGTGGGGTAATTTGCACTTTTGGTAGTCTCTCCTCAAAATTCCTATCTATCTAGTCCCTAGGCAGGGAGCAGAAGTGCCCAGCTGGACAGATGCAGTGAAAATGCAAATTACCTGATCCTTCTGGGCTTGTCTGAGAATCAACAGATAGTCTTTTGCAAGCAGGAGATGTAATTACTCCAAAGTTTAATGTGTGCTGATGATATTTCAACAGGGCATAGTGGAAAGAGCATGGATTTTGGAGTTAGAGATATTTACCTTTGAATCCTGGCTCTGGCACTGACTTTGGGCAAAATACTCCATCCCTCTGTGCCTCCATTTTTTTTGTTTTGTTTTTGTTTTTGTTGTCTTACTGACAAGGTACCAATCTTACAGCATCTATGAGATCTCAATGAAATTATATATAAATTATATACAAATCATATATATGTGTGTATATAATATAATAAATACAATATCATATAATACATAGTGTCTAGCTCAGCATCTGGCAAACAGTAGACATTTCATAAATTTTCTTTTTTCCCCTGCATCCCTTTAAAGCAAAGAGCTCAGAAAATTACTCATCAACACAAGAGTCAAAGTATTGATGCCACTATTCCAATACAGTTAGATGAGAGGCGTTCACTTTTCCTTCCTCTAATATTCAATGAGATGGAGTAGAAGCAAATGCACATTTCTATCTTGAACTTGGAAACATGTAAAGCATCTTGAACTTAAAGACACTAGACACTGAATGGGAGCAAGTATTTGCAATATGGTTTTCTAGAACCATTCTGACTTCTTCAACTATCTGCGCATAGGCTTCTGGAATTAAGACTTAAATGGAGAGCAAAACATGGGTCATGCAACTTACTAAGTTGGACAGAAGGCTTTAATAAAAATTCAGAGCTGCTAAAATTGGGCTCCAGAATCCCTTGTTCTGACCCTCCCCTGCGCCTTATCACCATTTTGGAAGCATCGTACCTGTCCTTTGCACTTTAGCTTAGCTCATCTCTCCTTCATAAAAACATTTTGCTATCAGATTTGTTAATTTTGTGATGACTTAAAGGATCTACAGCCAAGAGAAAGAAAGAATGGAAGGAATAAAAAAAAGAAGGAAAGAAAAAAAAAAAAGAAGGAACTCCGTTATCCCCAGTCATCACCATTTGTCTTGCTAAGTTTCTAAATTCAAAGAGTTTTTCAAAATTTCACTTTGGGTACCTTTTTAGTTGGGAATGTTAGTCCATCTTTATTCTCAGATTATCACTTTGATTCATCTGTTAATTCATTCATTCACTCATTCATTCAACAAACATTTAAGGTCAGTTAGTTGACTTTCAATGGGCAGTATTCTGGATGCTTACATGCTTTATAAGATGAGGAGGCTGAGCTAACTGATCACAGATATGCTGACTTCTACGCTTCTACCCCCAATGGAGAGTTAAAAAAAAAAGATATTTTCTTCAATTGGCAGCAAGGGTGGAGTTGTGGAAGATAAATACAACTTTAGAGTTATAAAAATTATATCCAAAAAAAGTGGATTTTTTTGCATCATGATGGGTAGCAGACATTTTTCAAGAGAAAATACTAATAGATTATTATTTGCTCTTATATAAAATAAAATCAGATATTAACTCATTTTCAATGAAGTAACAACATTCATTGAGAACCAACTGTGACAGAAAGTACTGAAAGGTCAACATGTTTCTTTTAAGGCTTTACCTTCTCTGATGTAAAATTATAGCTAAAATTACACAAGGCATTAACATGTCTATCAAACAGGTGAGGGAAGTTAGATACGAAAGAAATTGATAATTGTATAGTTTGTGAGAAGGAGCTGTGCTGGATAGAAACTCAACATCAGAAACTCATACCTGGATGGGGGCTGGCAGGAGCATCAGGACTCTGGTCTTAGGAGAACTGGCCAACCTTTAATTCTGAGGACAGGACTGAGGGCCCGGGACCAGGACACAGAATAGGAACTAGTTCAGGGAACAAGACTTCAGCCCAGTTACTCCCCAGGATGCTGATCTGATGGGAACTGGAAGGCAACCCCAGGGGAAGGATGAGGCTCTCACTGTGAGTGCAAATTCACGGGGCACCAAAAACTTTCAGTAGTCAAGAGAAACACTATTTTAATGCAATATGTATAAAATAAAAATCAATGCAAAAAAATCCAAGATGAACAAAACATCAAAATGTTTAATAAAGATAGGATTGGCATTACAGATTTGTCCTACTGCCTGAGGCTCCCCTAGGGCTTTGGAGGGAGCTCTTCCTGATCTTAGCTTCACCCCAGGCCCAACCCTGCTGGAGGGGAGCAGGCCTTAGTCTAGACCACCTGGCCACTGGATGCAGCAGCTGAAATCACTGCAGGCAGAGAGGGTTTGAAACTGTGCATGAAGGTAGGGTAAAGGCGCTCTAGTGGGGGAGAGGAAGGTCACTGGGCGACCAAGCAAAGCTGACATCTTACTGGCTGAGGAATGCCATTTGTTTTTCCCCGTGCTTCCAAACGATCAAGTTTATCAACCACCTCCTGCTTTGGCACAGACTCGCTGACTCACTTCTCAACTGATACAATCAAAACTCAACTTTTCCTTTTTAAAATTTATAAATGAAAACAAAGAAAGCTCTGTCCAGTTGTGTTCATCGGCACCCCCCTTCAATGTTTTCTAGTCCTTAAGAAATGCCTTATTTCAATTTTTATACTGTTCAATATTTTCATTCCCTGAGTCTTAAACTCCTATAAAACATGCTCTGCATATTCTCTGTTTCTCACTTAGCCTGGATTTCATAGCCCTTCTTACTACCTGCTTTTTCCTTTTTGAATGTCATATTTCTCAAAAGAAAAGGAAATTAAGAGATAAGAAATTCTATGGTTATGGTTGGGGATAGCTAAAATGTTTCCATATAATCCAGGCAGTGTGTATGTATATATTTATATGTCTATATGCAGATATCGTGTGGGCATATTTCTTTTGATTTTGTAACTCTTTGGGAAAAAATGGTATGGTGTGAGTGGAAAGAACATTTAAAGAAGAAAAACACATGAACAAAATTAGACTGGGTTTCGGTGATGTGGTCACCGGGGAATAGGTTGTTATCAAACTAAGAAACTTGATGGGTACATAGATCCATGATACAGACGTAGATATATCTTTGAAGGAACTGAAGAGTAAAGCAGAGCGGGCAGAAATGGAGGGTCTTACTCCTTGAAAGAAAGGAAGCACCCTGGGTGAGACTCTTAGTAGAAGCCATAGTCATCGCTCCTCTAGCCCCCAGAACATGGGTGTCCTGGCAGGACACCCCCAGGGTGCCGTCCACTGGTGCCAGAGCTCACACACACACCTCTGCAGTCTTTGCAGCTCCAAGTGTCTGAGGAATGGAGTTTGGTGCTGCCAGACAGGTGAGAGATCAAATATATACTAGAAATCTGTGCATCTCACTATTTGTACTTTTTTCCTTGGTTGAAAACAAAAGGCTAAGATTTAAATCTGGATCCGTTTGTTATTATATGATATACATAGTCATATAGTCTCTCTGAGCCTTAGTTTCCTCATCTAAAAAGTGACAAGGACACCATTAATTGAGAACTTGCCTTGTGTCAGACTTTTAGCAGCTAAACAGACAGCAGCTCTAAACCTCCCAAGAGTCCTGTAAAGAAAGTTTAATTTCTCGACTTGACCAAGGCCAGCCTGATTGCACGGTTCACGTGGGCATTATTATAGTGGTTATCTCCTTCTGTATAAAATCTTTCGGAAGATCAGATTTAATGGTGTGCTATAACTCGATGAGGTGTTCTACAGCTCTGTGTTACTATTACCAATCACAGGGACCTGGCTGATTCCTGATCAGAAAGAGGAAAACATTCACTCCAATGTTGAGAAACGATGCAGCAACAAAGGTAGGAAAGGCCAATCGTCCGGGCCATTTCTTTTCAGTTTCCAAAGCTTTCCCCTCGATGGGGTCTCTCATCCCTTGTCTTTGAAGGTGTGTGATTAGGTGACAACTCTGGGAACTTTCCACTTTTCTGCCCTTGTTTCAAGAGTTTGACACCCTGAAAACTCAAAAGAGTGAGGCAAGCAGCTGGAGAGAATAAAGACGCATTTGCAAGATGCTGCGTGTGGTGCCTTCCTTCCCTCCCTTTCCCCTAAACGCAGAGAGAGTGCAGTGTGACTAATTACACCAGAGAGGAAAGCAGAAGCTCTCAAGTTAAAGTATTTTGGTAATCATGTTTACCGCGGGTAAAGTACGTCTGCATTAAATAAGTCAAAACACAGTGCGCAAAATTTGGAATGATTCCTTGAGCACTGCAAGGACGGAGTTAGATGTAGAAATGATATAATGTCCAAGTCGAAACACTATAAGAGAAGATAAACCATCTGCTTCAACTAACTCAGATCCACTTGAAAATGCTAATCGTATGGCAGTAGGATGATTAAACTACATTAAAAAAAAAACACACAACACTTTTTCGGTGATGCACTGCATTGTTCAACGAGACTGGACTGCCCACAGATGGAAGGAATGTTATTACCTAAATTAGGTGACCCGTCAGAATCAAAGTGTGAGTCATGGGTTCTTAGAGGCCTTATTGATTGCTGAGGCTCTGCCCCTGTGTTGGCAGGTGGTCCAGAGAGGGCAATTAACTTGTCCAAAGGCCCAAAAATATTTACTGAGAGATCCAGAATCCACTCTGAATTCAATGCCCTTACACAGCCTCAGAGTCCTACTGATAGGAAAATACTGCTCAGTCATACCCAACCATGGCTACCTTGACGCTAGAACCAAAAGAGACCTTCACAGGTTTCTAGATGTAGAGTCCCAAATCCTCATGTTTTGAGCAAAGTAACTACGGGTACAAGAATCACTACTTGCTCCACCACAAAACTGTGAAATGGAAACATGCATTCTCTGTCTCTGTCTCTCTCACACACACACACAGACACATGCACACACCCATAGACATCCTGCTCTTACATGGAGACAGATGAAGGTCTTGGCATGGGCTTTCACCTAGGGCACAGCTTCCCTTTCCAGTATCAATGATGTCATGTCACCGATGATATGATGAATACAGTAATTATGATAGTGCATTTTTTTTTTAAAGATTTTATTTATTTATTCGACAGAGATAGAGACAGCCAGCGAGAGAGGGAACACAAGCAGGGGGAGTGGGAGAGGAAGAAGCAGGCTCATAGAGGAAGAGCCTGATGTGGGGCTCGATCCCATAACACCAGGATCACGCCCTGAGCCGAAGGCAGACGCTTAACCGCTGTGCCACCCAGGCGCCCCTATGATAGTGCATTTTTGAGGGCTCATTGTATAACTGTTGAGCACTTTACATAGATGACTTCATTGAATCCTACAAAAAATTCCAAGGCTGTGCAGTAGTTTGCTAGGGCTGCTGTAACAAAGCACCACCTACTGAATGACAACAGAAATCTGTTAGTTCGTTTAGAGACCGGAAGTCCAGATTTGGGTGTCCCAGGGTTGGTTCCTTCTGAGTGATATGAGGGAAGGTTCTAGGCCTGTTTTCTTGGCTTGTAGATGCCCATCTTCTCCCTGTGTCTTCACATCCTCCTCTTTATGCACGGGGGTCAAAATTTCTCCTTCTTATAAGGACACCAGTCATATAAATGTAGGACCCACCCTAATGACTTCACTGTGACTTGATCACCTCTGTAAAGGCCCTATCTCCAAAAAAGATCACATTCTAAGGTACTTGGGGTTACAACTCCAACATCTGAGTTTTGTGAGGGTGTAATTCCGTCTCTAACAGGAGGTATTGTTGTTATAACTGCCGTCCTGGAGGTGAGGTACTGAGGCTCAGACAAAGTAAGTAAAGAGCTCACAAAGCCGGGAGGAAGCAGAACTTGTATGAAGCCCCTGGACCAAATGAAGAGCCTCCTAAAAATACTGTATGCTTCTGTGTAAGTAAGGCCCAGGTCAGGCTGACAGAAAGGTCTCTGACCAGTTCCTAGAAATAGTCTCTCCTAGATGACGTCATTAGGAATCTCTTCCCCTGAAAAAAACAAGAAGCAGATTTCTAACTCTCCACCCAGGTAGCCAGAGCCCACTCTGCACTTCTTCGGAGCCTCTGAGCTGCCTCTGGATTCTGGTGGGCCCCAGTGTAGACTGATGTTCCAAGTCTCGGCCATTACCTCCCCCTCATCAGAGTCAGCGCAGAAAGCTAGGCACAGCCTGCTAAGAAGCCAGGAAAATGTACTGTCTTCAACTCGGGTTGGGGGTGGGGGACTGATGACCACAACTACACATCATTCACTACGCAAGGGATTCCATCTGACAAAAAATTCCTCCAAGAGGAAGTGACTACACCCTGGGAAGGGAGAAAGACTGAGGAGGGAGGAGCAGAAGCCAGCAAGAGAGGCTTTAGGCAGAAATACTTGAAAGTGATAAAATGGAGGAAAAAGATGAGAGCCAACCTTGCAGGTTAGGAAGGAAACAGAGAACTGAAAGTCAATCAGATCCACTGAAGCAAAACATATGTGGTTATAGCATCTTTTTTCAAAGATTTCAGTGCAATTAGTCCTGAGTGTAAATTACTTCCTTATGAATCCTTTTCATATGAATTCCATTGGGAATTTTAGGCCAGGTGAAGTGGACAGGTAAACCAAGATATGAATCATGGGAGAAGTGTGACATGCTGCATATAGGGCAGCCAGAGTTAGCAGGGCTGGGTGTGCACCCTGCAGCGATGGGCTTACCAGTTCTGAGGCCCCGGGAAAGCGAATTCACTCTTTGAGCGTTGGTCTCTATATCGTAATATATGTGCACCATGACAGTGCCCTAATGAGTTGTGATAATTCAATGAAGTAGAGCATGTGAAAGTGCTGCAGGGAGCTTTGCACTTATGAGGTGCTCAACAAATATTTCTGAATAATAAGAATAATTGCATAGTAAGGCAGAGACAACTGGGAAACAGGGCTCCTGTGTCTAATTCAGTCTTCCTTCTTCTGGGCCACAAAGAGAGAAGTGTGTACTCATCACAAAAGGTATCCAAAGAAGGAGCTGTGTCATGATATAGAGAAATAACCCTCCTCCCCAAATCATAACACTGTCAGAAAAAAATCTTAAAGAGCAGAGTTCAAATGAGACCAGTGGTTCACATGGACGATCAGATTATGTAGAGTGACCATCTGGCCTCGGGAATAATCCTAACCTCATGTAGGAAAACTAGTGAGTCCCTGAGATGAATGAGGTGAAAAATAAAATGGACAATCTTGATGGCTGGGACTTTCAGTCATTCCTAAATGGGGTATTACTTGGATCACTTTGGGCACCATTTTCCCCTCAATTTCTTTTTCTGATGCACATCTTTCAAAAATGCCTCTGATAACTGCCAATTTTTTTTTGTCTTTCAACCCTGCCTGGTAGACGAGGGGGGTGAGGATTGGGTATAGGGAGTGATGTTTACCAAGTCACAATCCCTAGCTCCTATATAGCCTGCACTCAAGGGGCATCCGCGTGGGCTACCGTTTCCCCATTTTTCACATGAGAAGAGTCTCTCCAAGAAGCTTGCCTGTAGAGATGTAGCTAGTTAGCAACTAAATTAGAATTTAAACTTTGGTCTGTCTGAGCCAGTGTCCACGCTCTTTACATTATATTTGTATTAACGAAAAAACAAAAACTAACACTTACGTCGAATTACCTCTATGTCAGGTATGGTTTAGGTACCGTAACTCAGTGTTTATATAACTCTGTACAGTGGGTAGAGGCAAATGCTGTTATCACTAACTCACAGATGAGGCACCAGAGCAATGGAAGGCATGAGTCAGATGAGTCCTCAGCACAGGTAGTAAGGATGGAGCTGGGATCTCATCCCAGGCAGTCTGCCTCCCTGGTGCTTCGACGCTGGATTAGGTTGCCAGGGCTGCCAGAAGAAAGCACCAGACGGGGGGCTTAAACAACAGACATTTATTTCCTCACAGTTCTAGAGGCTAGAAGTCTAAGATCAAGGTGTTAGCAGGACCATTTCCTTCTGAAACTTCTCTCCTTGACTTACGGATGCCTTTTTTTCTCCTGATGTCTTCACTCCCTGGGTCACAGGGTCTTCCTTCTGTGTGTGTCTGTATCCTAATCTCCTCTTCGTATAAGGACACCAGCCATATTGGACTAGGCCCACCCCAATGCCATCATTTGACCTTAATTATCTCTAAAGACCCTGTTTCCAAATACAGTCACGTTCTGAGGTACAAGGGATTAGGACTTCAACATAGGAATTTTGGGGTAACACAATTCAGCCTGCAACAACCACTGTACCAAACAGCCTCTCTCTAGTTGTACTCTCTCCAATTATGGTCTTGGTGCATTGCTTTTATGCTCTTCTTTTCCCAGGGTCTTGGCCCTGTGGTTGAGATGGCGTGACAGACACCATATTGATGGATGTTGAATTTATCAGACAATAAGGCTTAATGCCCCCTATAAATTCTCACCCCCTACTTCAGATAGTATTAAGTACCTACTGACTGATCTTAAAAGTGTTCTTTTTCGAAAAGTCACCATTCCTTATTTATGAACTTAAAAAAATCATGTGAACAGATAGAGACAGTTGGCCAAGGGCAAAGGTAGAAATGGAAGTCAGATACGTTGCCTCTGGGGAAAATAAAACAGCTTGCTGTGTACTCTTGAAGTTGCAGTTATAAAAATCTACGGTTTGACATGAGGAAATATTTGTTTTAACATTAAGACAAAATAGCGAAATAAAAATTGTATGCAAACATGGCCATGCTTAAATATAAAAGTATAAACAAGAAATAAAAGAGAGGAAGGAAGTGAGTCAAGTTGTTCACATTGGTTGTCTTCCAGCGTGGGGGGAAGAGTGACTTTTCTCTTCTCATTTCTCCTTATCATTTTTTTTTCATATTTATAAGCACATAATACTTCATAGTGGAATAAATAATAACATTTTTAAATAACTCAAAGTTTCTTAAAAGTGATTACCTTATAATTAAACTTCTTTTTGGACTAAACAGTCTGTGTTAGAAGTCATCTACCCCCTCACAACAAGCATGGGAAGCCTTAGATCTTGTTCAAGAGGCAAACTATACGTCTTTAATATTCATAGAGAACTCAAATATTCAAAGCATTCTCACAAAACTCAATTATTTAATTCTCACAGCCACCTTGTTCAGTAAATAGAGCAATGATTAATATTAAAATAGGGCGTAAGAAGACTCAGGATCAAGAGACTCCGAGGGCTGGTAGTCACGGAGAGGCAATGGAATGCAGACCGTGAGATGAGGTCTGTTTTCTTCCAGTTTCTTCTGTGCTTAGGTGCTAAGAATATATTTCTAAGTTTCTGCCTAAAAATGCAGGGTTAATTTCAAGTAGAACAGGTCCTATAAATGATTTTTCCAGTAGTATAAATGATAGTACAGAATTTCATTTTTAATATACATATTTAGCACTTTTATAATGGTGTGGTTCTTTACCAAATTTTAACACACGGGAGGTGACCCACATATTAATCTGTACTACCAGCCTAATCTGTTTTGGCAAATCTCTAAAAATGTTTTGCATGCATCCTGTGAATATATTTAAATTCATGTCAGAGAGATCATTAAAGATGAAGACCATAGCTCTACTCGGGCCCTCAGAAGATTCGGACCTCTGCAAGGATCTGTGCTCATCTCAAGTCCAAATGTATACTGCGCACTACTGTAGCCTAACATGCTTTGCTCGATAGCTGCCAGGCAAGGGTCAGGCGCCCCTGCGAGGTTCACGCTCCCATCCGGGTTTCGTTACCATCTGTGCGATAATAGGAGAACATATGACAGGTCCCTGTGGGATTATGTCTTACTATGGATAGTTCACAGGCTTAAGTGATTTCTTTTTTGTTTTATTTGCTTTAGTTTGGTTTGGTTTGTTTAGTTTTGCTATTCGTCTAGCTTTAACTTCATGACTTGACTATGAGAATAGTTAGATACTATGGTTCGGTTATAAGCGAAGTTAGATATTCGTTCAAGTTTTAAGCAAAATTTTCCTCATTTATATTTTAAGCGTTTACAATAGATTTATAAATTAAGTTCTGAGAGTACAAGGTAAACTTAAAAAAACCCACTACGTGCATGGTTCTATCTGTATGAATTAAGATATTTAAACCACAGCCATAAGAAAATACCAGAATAAAGCAGATGTTAGAGAAGACACTTAGCTGCCATCACTACCCTTGATTTCAAATGCTTATGCCATAAAACAGCTCCATTTTTTAACTGCTTGATGTAATAATGAGGTATTATAAATTTGAGCCTATAAAATATATTTGTAGTAAGAAAACACATATTTCACATGCTTTATATTTAGGGATCTACCTAATAGCTTGTTTGAAAATGATATTTTCGTTTTTAAAAGTTTGAAAAACATTAAAGTAGGCCAATACCGTACTAATTCTGCTTCTAAAAGCAGAAATTGCTTATACTGTAAGTTTTCATAGTTTCCCAGAATTCATGTTCTGGTTAATCATTGATTATTTTCAGCTTTTCCCAAGCCGCATGAGTTACTTCAAAGTGAACCAGGATTGGCTTTCCCTGGGCAATAACCATTTGCTCATCACTTCTACTGTTAATCATCAGATTGATGATTAAAGCCTGACAGTTACCACCAAGACCCGCCTGACCACGGCAAATGTGAACAAAATTCTCCTCTCCTCTAAACCAGTTCAGAGGGCATGTTGCCATCTTTTTAGCCTTCATTTTCAAGCCATATAAAGTCAAATTCCTAGATTGAAGGATACACAAGTCTTCCCATATGGAGATAAAGAAGTTGGCCTCCATGATACAGTCATTCCGAATTCCTCTCCTCAACAGGCCTTAATGAGGGCAGCATTTCCCCTTAGGCAGAATCCTGGAATTTGGGAGCCCCTCCTGTCACAATGTTTGGGGGTGAGGGGAGGGGGTTATTGGCATTTGTCAGCAAGGGCCAGGGATGCTGGATGCCTTCTAATTCATGGAAAAATGATTTAGAGATTAAAAAAAACAAAAAAACAAAACCCCTTACCTCTATATTGTGAAACTTTCAAAACCCTCACCTGAAATTCATGCAGGTGAAAAGCTTTTTAAAAATGATTTGAACCCAGAATCTAATTTCCTTTTACAAATAGAAACACGTAGCTCTCTTTGTACGGCTTTCTTATGCGCTGAACTTTCCAGGAACAAACCTATTTTGTAAGCCAAGGGGAGATTATATTTTGTCTTATGGGAACTTCACGAATAGTTAGTCACATGTCTGAAAAATCCTAATATTCTGACGACACTGCTGGTGGTATTTGGGGGACCACTGCACTGAGTTAGTCCTCAACCGCAGGTATAAAGCCCAGCTGTTCTGTGTAGGGTTGTACGTACCTGCCAACTTCATGATTTTCCTTTATTATTTCTTCATCATATTACAGTAAGGAGAAACACAGGGTAACATACAGTATTATACTGATTTTTAACTTCAAGCACAGAAATGCAGAGGATGGAGCTGAACGCACTGAACGCACTCTTCAGTTCACTGCTTATCATCAGCACTGGTTCCTGTGAGTTTCTCTTGTTTTATCATTTATTCTCTTTTATCTTCCTAACACATTCCCACTCCCCATACAACCATTTTAGTATTAGATAGGGAGTATCTTTCTGGTACTTTGAGATTTCTCAAAATGGGCGTTAGCGACATGACTGTCCTGTGTTGTACCTCTACCCTTTTCCCTGCATTTCCACCAAGCTCTGTATGTTTAAGATGTGTACTGCGGGTCCAGCCGAGCATCCGAGCCACGCCCTAACTGTCGCTACTACCCACCATGTGTGTCTGCCCCCGTGACAGCGCCCTCCCCCAGGAGGACGCAGGCGGCTTCCAGTCTTTGCCGTGAGGACCAGCGACCAGTGGTCTTCTTACGGATCCGTGAGAGAATTTCTCCCCGGGGACAGTGGCAGGGAAAGGACTGCGGGAGTCACAGCCCGCATCTACACTCTAGCTGGAAAACGTGTTCCTGTATCCCCCAATGCCTGTCACCATTTGGCATCCAGTCTCTGTTATGGCCTTTTTATGGGGGGAGGGAAGCTAATGGGCTTGTGGTAATAGGTTTCTGTATTTCTTATTTCTCCGGACACTAATGATTGGAAAATCTCTTCGTGTGACTGTCAGGTGTCCCTTTTCCAATTTGGATATTAATCTCTCTCCTGTTTAAACATCAAAATCATTTTCCCCCCATTCCTTTTTGGAACAGAAAACTTTAAGTTTGAGGTAACCAAATCTTTATCAATTCTTGCCTCGTATTTAATGCTCTGGACTTTGTTACAAGTTCTTAGCTTCTCTTAATCACAAAGAAGATATTATCTTACATTTTTACATTAACGGTAAGGTTTTATCACTAATGCTTAAGTCTGCAACACAAAGCTCTGTGAGCCAGTCCTGGTGCCCCCACCCCTTTCACACCCTTGATGCCTTCTGCCCATCTCTCTGCTCCCGCCTCGTCCCCCACGGTGCTAGCATCACAGCAGCGCTGCGGGATGGCTGAATGGCCGCCTCGTAATGGGGAGCATTTGGAAAGAGCTGACCGGTAGAATGGAGGCAGCCTCAAATCCTGGAAAGTTGAGTCCCTATGAATTGTAGGGAAGGAGTTGGTGCAATCCTGCGCCCACTGAGCCCCACCCGAGTTCTACAAAACTTGGTCCTGGGCTGGCACAGTTGAAGTCCAGGTAAGCTGCTGGCTGAAGGCCAAGGGCAGAGAGGCCTCTGTGGGGCCGTACTCCCGCTCTGTCACTGGGACATGGCAGCTCTGCTGCTGGAAATGCAGAGCAGAGATGGACACGGGTGTCGTGGCTCCCTCAGGTCACCTCCAAGGAGTACAGAAAGGAGCCGTCTTCAGCTTTTCACCTGCCCCGTCCCACGATTCCTCTCATCCTCTCTGCCCATCTGGGTTTCAGTGTGGCCACTGAAACTAGGTGTATGTAACGGCACTTTCTGCCATGACTTGCTTTCTGCCCTTGCTTCTCTGTCCCTCCCAGGGCCACTGCTGAGCCTCCCATGCCTGCACGAGCCCAGAGGTCTGAGGAATTTCATAGCCATGGAGCAGCCCTCCAGCCTCAGACGATGGATGGAAGGTAGTCCATACGTACAGCCCCCTCCACCCCTACAAGGTACAGGTTCCTCTGACGTGCCCAGTTGTCCCCAGCAGTGATTAGCTCCCTCTCCTTCCTTGTTTCACTCTTTCCTGATTCCACTTCCTAAAAGAAACTCCCTGCATCCACGCCCCTGTCTGAAGCTCTGTTTTGAGAGTCCACCGGCTAAGACAGAGAGGCCTCCTGATATTGGCCTTCACGTTTTATATTTATATTTGTATCCTGGCCCCCGGCTCATCTGCTGATGGATCCCACAGGTCACATACAATCAAAGTCAGCCAACAATTCTCCTATTTAGCCTATGCTACAACCTGTGCCTCATACGGAGGCCCCAGCAGTGCCAACAGAACATCCTTGTCCCCACGGCGCTCTCACTTCCCTGTAGAAGGCAGGCAGGCAGAGAGGCAATTACGGCGGGAAGCTGCTCTTATACTTCCGCCAAAATCGCGGTCTTTGATCCTGAGCAGCAGAACTTCCAGCTGCCTCCATGTGCAGAGGAAGATGCAGACAAGGCTTTTTGCAATGAGTCAGATGACACAGAGAAACAGGACACTAGACCGGGTCTGCCCTGAACAGCCCTGGCCAGGCAGCCAGGCAGTGAGTGTCCCCGTGGCTGGCATCACTAATAGGATCGCAGCGCTCTTGTCCCCCGAGGCTCCCTGGCTCATTCAGCATCCTTCTCATTAGAGTAAAACATGCAGCCACCCTACTTGGTCACATTTCACATTCACCATAAAGCCTATGTGCCTGGTAGAAAGTCCACATTTTATAGGTGAGAACACAGGTCCAGGCAGAAGGAAAAACTTTCCCAAAGTAATCTAGCAGATCGATACCAGAGTGTAGACAAAAACCCACAGCTACCAGTGGGTGGCAACTTGTACCATAAACCCACGGCTGTGAAGAATACACGGTATAGTGTTCTTTCCGCCTGTGTTGGTTTATTACTCATTCACTCATTCATTCATTCACGAAATGCTTGTTCTCCGTGCATTTTATCCCCACTGGCGCATAGGCAAACCTCACGGCCACTGATGCAATGTCCTTCCCCACTGATCAACTGGTTGACTAATTCTTTCATTTAGTCATATTTTTAGCAAACAAAACACCTTTGCAGAGAGTGAGACCAGAGGTTACATACTGCTCCAACTTACAAGTCACAGACACAGAAACACCTCAGTGTTATTCCTACCTGAGCGTCACGCATGTGAGAACCATTAGATTGGCAGCTCAATCACTTAGGTAATGGGAGAGCTGAAAATCCAACTGGGGCATGTAGCTAACAGCCACCACCTGGCCCAGGACAGAGGAGTAAAAGAACGAGGTGACACTGCAGGAGCACAGGGGCCAGTGTCACCCACCAAAGAGTCAGCCAATGGAGGACCTCGACGGTGGCAGACACGGCCACTGTGGGGGCCACCGCCACAGAGAGAAAGAGACAACGAGAGCGGGCGCCTCCCTTAATCCCAACTTTTGATTTCCCAGGAGGGCTTCCCATTGACCAGACTGAGCTGAATGCCACCGGCTTGAGGGCCTGGGAAAGGCAGCCCCCAGGGGTCGACTTCTGGGATTCAGAGCAGAATGGGAAGAGAAAGGGATGCATCTGCAAGGAGAGTCCTAAGACTCCCATAAATCTCACACTCCCTCTGGTTCTAACACCTGTGTCTGAGCAGGCGTGGGTCAGACCCATGATTCAGAGCACGGCACACGGTTTCAGTAGAAGTGCCTTTCATCTTGGAAGAGACACCAAGAATACAGGATTCCAGACTCTTACTTTTTTTTATTTGCTAAACAGATGCAAATATGCTATTCTAGACAGTGCTATAATATCAGAGGCGCGTGCCTACACAATGGAGTAAAATAAATATTTGTGTAAGGAAACAGATTTGGGTTTCTAATCTTAAAAGGAAATTTTCTCATCAAGTTAAAATATAGGCTAACATATGTTATTAGAAAACAATGTACCTTTATTTAGTTCAGTGTCTTCCAAACAAAGTCTGGTTTCTCATGTATGCAACCATTCTAAATCCACCTGTCAAAGATGGTATCACAGAGCTGGGCAGGATCTCAGGAAGGAGAAGACCTTTCAGACAGGCATCCAAAGTAAGACAGTAGATGGTGAAGGAGACCATAGTCCATAAATGGAAAGCAGTACAGTTAAGATGAAATCAAAGGTTATGTACCTTATTGGAGAAGTCAAGCCATCAGAAAGTCAAGCCAGTTAGATTCATGTAATTTCCACAGGACAGAACAACAAAGCTGTACAAGAGTGGTGGGAAGGAGAACTGAATCACAAACACACACACTGCATATATGCATATATATAACTTACCACATACACATGTACATATAGCTCATATATATATAATTTATTATACACATAGATATTAAAACCAGGACTTACTATGTGCCTATGCATAATAGATTCTACATTAAATTATGTAACTTGAATAATTTCTTCATAACATGTGATATACCTTCCTCATGCAACTATTACTGTAAATAACACTTAGCTAAGAGAGACAAATGGCTTCTTCGAGGGCACTCTGCCAATAATTCAGAGACATTTTTGTAGGACTCCAAATTCTGTTCTTATCACCGTACATCACTATGTTATAGGCATACATTAGGAACTGATTTAAATAAGGTTTTAGATTCACCCAACCTCTTGGCATTTAACTATAACTTAAGCTAATTATACACCACAAAGTAGAAATGCTACATTGATTCTAATATTAACTGCTCTTGGGATAATCTGTCAAGAAATAAGGAAACTGAAAAGCCACTTAAGTTGGGCATTTGCATTCTAATATTCTTTTTGTTTTTACTCTAAAATTTATTAAGACCACGTAGCAAGCACGGTGCAAAGTGTTCTCGCACACACTATTCGGTTTCGTTTTCTCAACGACCCCTGAAAGTGAGTACTGTGATCCCTCTCTCACAAATAGGAAAACAAAGAGGGTGACTATTTTAAGCCCGCCCAAAGACCCACAGGCAGGATCAGACAGACCTGGAGTCAGGACCAGCCATCTGACTCTGTGTCTGATGGTCTTCCCACCATCCTCGCTGCTCCGTTTTCAATTCAGAGTCCTAATCTTGGTTTGCTGAGAAGCCCGTGAGGACGAGCGAGCCGCTCACGGCTGCTTCCAGAGGCCAGGCCAGGTGTTCAACTCCTGGCCTTGCCTGCTCTGGATTATGCTTACTAGAGGCTTTTTAAAAAGGAGATCTCACATAATAACCCTATTATTAGTATTATCATCATTATTATCATAATCCTTTCTCTGAAATAATTTCCGTAAAATATTTTTACTAAAGAAGAAGAGCACTTGAAAAAAAAAATGCTAATCCATCCCCTACCACACAAACCCCAGATGGCCTTGTATTAAGTGGAGGAAGACACCATAATAATAACCCCGATTACCATCAATTCCACGCAGCGGCAGATGTGAAAGAGATAAAGATGCCGGGACGCTCCCACAGAAGTTCAGAAAACCCTTCTGTCCTCCACACAACACAAAAGAGCAAACCCATGTTTAAAGAATAGGTTCTGTGCAGTCACATTTTCATCTTCCTGCATATCTATGCCCCAGATGGCCCCATGTTTAATGGGAGGAGAATAATCGTCACTTTGTGAGCAATTCAGGGGAAATTACAGAAGTATGGAAACTGCCCTGTGTATCTTTATTCAATTTTCTCTCATTTCCCTAGCAGCATGAACAAAAGGAGGGGTGCATATTTTTAGCTGAGGGTGCCATTTTGACTTCTGAAAGAAAGGACATCCAAAGTGACTTACGCTAAGTCTCTCCTGCTCCACTTTGGTTCAGAGACACAGGAGAATAAACTAAGTCTTTCCTTGGCTAGTCTACCTAAATGTCAATTAATCAAAATGGATAGAATCAGAAGTCAGTTTCTTTAGTTGCGGTAGCAGTATTTCAAGTGCTCAATAGTCACATGTGGCGAGTGACTGCCATATTGGATAGAACAGATACTGAACATTTCCATCACTGTAGAAAGTTCTATTGGATGGTGCTGCTCTAAATGCTCAGTGTACTCATTTTTTGGAAGTAATTGTATTGGCACTTAGAATCATAAAGTTTTTATATGTAAAAGACTTTGGTCCACATGGGGTCCAACAATTCATTTTACATAAAAGAAAAGCCTAGTGACTTTCTAGTAAGTGGGGCTGCCCCAGAAAGATGCTATAGGAAAATCATCATGGCATGATGCACACTCATTCTCACACGCACTGTTTGATTTTGTTCTCTCAACGACCCCCAGAGCTAAGAATTATTATCTCTTTTTTCACAAATAGGAAAACAAAGAGGGTGACTATTTTAAGCCTGCCCAAAGACCCACAGGCAGGAGAGGACAGAGCTGGAATCTGGACTAGGCAGATCATACTTCGTAAGATCCTCAAGGACAAAGACAACTGCTATTCCTTTGTCCATCCCAAATGTCTGATGCCACACCTAGCATACAGTGGAGACCCAGGGGATGTAAATATCAAGAAGAATACTGTGACCTAATTTATAATCTGTTTATCACAGTAATAGGGTTTAGAGAAAATTAGACATTGGCTATGTAAGTACTGGCAAAGAGAGTCTAGAATGTCACTTAAGTCATGGTCGTGGTCAGGCTACACCTGGTTTCCCAGAGCAGATATGGGCAGACTGAACAGGTGCTGGATATGCCCATCTGGGCAGGTGCTGACGGTACCTGTCATAGCCAAGGGAGAGTTCATTCCAACAAACACGATACATATTCAAAGGACTCAGCAAGAACAACAGAAGTTTAGGTGAGCAGTTGGCACTGAGATTCTAGGAATTCATATTGCAATGTCTGTTGCAGAGCAGACCCGATGCGGAAGGTCACACTCTAAGAGCTCGGACCAGCAGAAAAAGCTTGCATTTCTCTCAGAAAGCTGGGACTTTTCAGGAGCCAAGTGCCAGTTTCTAGATTAGGAATTTATCCGAGGAAGGCAGGACCTTGGTTTAGGAAGAGAAGAACAAAGCAACTTGCCCCAGGCAGGAGCTCAGATCCAGCAAATGAGGCAGGTAAAGAGGATTTCCAGAGCAATTTTAGACCATTATTTGTTTTGTGGGAACTAGTCTGACTTAATAAATGTGAATTTATGGTTGCATCATCCTTGCCTTGCTAT